>NC_091454.1:228581594-228881594 GCF_027789765.1 Dendropsophus ebraccatus
ATGATCCCAAAAGTATTTTCCACCACCCTCCGTGCACGAGACAATCGGTAGTTGAAGATTTTTTTCTCCATTGTGAGATTCCTGGAAGGGTAAGGTTTTAGGAGGTTTGGATGCAGAGGGAAAGCATCATCGGCGACAAAAACAAAATTCAAATTAGACACAGTCTTATCGTTACGAGGCAAATGCAGAGCTGACTGGCGCAACCTCTTTGAAAACTCAGTCCGCTCCAAAACACCCCCATCTGACATTCTTCCATTTGTACCTACATCCACCATTAGGAATTCATATTTGGCATTGACAAGAGCCATTAAAACAATTGAAAAAAAACCTTTATAGTTATAAAAATAAGAACCAGAATTTGTCGGCTGCGTAATCCTTATGTGCTTGCCATCAAGTGCCCCTCCGCAGTTGGGGAATTGCCACAGCTCTTTAAATTCATCAGCGACAGCCAGCCATTCCTGTTCTGAGCTTGGAAACTGCAATATAAATTAAAAATTTTAGGGGGGGTTAAAAAAATATATAATTTTTAGGGAAGGTGGTAAATGAGTTATAAATAACACAAACAGTTGACTTTGTTGTTCAGGGGCCTTTACCTTGAAGTACTCTGCTTGCAACGATGTCACTATAGCTGTGCACGTCTCTGGAACTATTCGAGATAACATCGGCTGTGAAATTGCGGTTGTGAATTTTAGGTCTTGTAAAGACCTCCCTGTGGCCATAAAACGAAGAGTGGCCGCAAGTCTTTGTTCGGCTGGAATAGCCGGACGCATCACAGTGTCATGTTTTTCAATTAAAGGACGTACACGATCCAATAGCTTTGAAAATGTATCAGAAGACATTCGAAGATAATTACGGTAATCATCGGGATTTCTTTCCTTTAACTCACAGAGCAATGGCATATGGGAAAATTCTTCACGCTGCTGGAGCCATTTCTTTGACCAAAACCGCGGACGCTTTGATTGCTGTTCCTCCATTTGGATGTCCAGTTCTTCTTGGTGATTAATCAGCTCAGTCAAAATTTCCAGCCCACGCTTTCTCTTCAACATTGCCATTTCTAATTGCAATGAACAATAGAACCACCAGAAATCTCAATGTGCTTTGCTCTCTGCAGCTCAAAGGCAATGATCAAAATGGAGACTACAAGCTCCGGAGGCGGGTACAGTAGGCTGGACAGTATCAAATTGTCAAGGTTTTTTTAAGGTTTTGTCACACCTCTCTCACACCTCCAACTTCTATTCTCCGCCTACATTATCATCCTGGCGAACGTTTTAACGATCATGTAACGACCGCAAAATAATCGTATCCTTCACATTCCCACTACATTGAATGTGTAATCGTTCGTAAAAAATAGTCGTTTATTGATCGTTAACGAACGGTCGTTTGAGCGAGTTTATGAACGATAATCGTTCCGTGGAATAGGGCCATAAGTCGGCTTTAGTTGCTCTTTCCAAACTGCTGACTAGACTAAAGCTTTTGTGGAAGTTTCAGAGCTTGGAGAAAAGCTCTGAAATCCCCAACGTGGATTGGAATTGTAGTCCCCTTGATTGCCTTAAAAGAAGGTTTACTAGCCCATCATGGCAAGGCTACAGGATTAGTTAAATACTGACAGTATCAGGATACACTACACTCCTCACAATACTGGGCCTACTACACCTGTAGACTTTTTTGGGAGCTTGCTGGTTGATAGAGAGAACCTTAGGAGAAAGGGAAGGTTTCAAGTTTCGGGTGACCTTTTTAGCGAATGGTTAGCAAGCTAAATCTCAGCTGGTCGCAGACTTAGGCTATGTTCACACTACGTAAAAGTATGGCTTTGTGCGGAGGGGAACATAGCCTGTTGTTCTGTCCCATGCGGCGTCGCAAAGAACTAGCATGTCAGTTTTCTGCGGCCGAAATTCAGTGAATTGCGGCTATAGGAAACCCTGTCAGTTCACACAATGAAGCGAGCGGTTCCGGCCGCTTGCTTCATTGTGTCCTATGACACAGATCATCCGGCCGGTACTGCAGCTCGATGGATATTGGGTCACTTGGGTACTTGTCATGTTGGCCAGGAGTGGTGTTGGAACCCTCCCCTAGACAAACGGGCACTGCGCTTGTGGTTGAGTGTAACCAAGCGTAAGAAGACGGTGTGGGTATAGGTGCAACAAAAATAGGCCACAGTCCTATGACTTAATGAGTCACTGTCATATTTTTATTTTTTTTATTTTATTTTTTGCAGAAATCAATAGTCCAGGCAATTTTAAGAAACTTTGTAATTGGGTTTATTAGCCAAATCTGCCATTATCTGCATTTAAAAAGCATTTTTCCAGGTTCCCCCCCCCCCCCCTCTCTCTTTTCCATTCACTGCAAAAAATCAGGAAATTGTGACTTGTTGCATCAGACACAACCCTGTCTGTTCTATAGAGAGGGGAGGGGGGAGGAGGGAGTTAGCCGGCGGCAGAAAGCAGATAACAGAGGATTACAGGCAGGAGCTGGGTAACACTGTAATCAGAGGTCAGAGAGGTCAGTGGTGACTGTCAGAGGAGATAAAGGGTGAGGTATTTGTAGATTAACTCTTTATTTTCCTGTTTTGGTCTTTTATTTAGCTCTCTCCATAGGAGAACAATGAAGACAGGGGGGAGAGCTTCAAACTGCTTTTTCATGATAAAAATGCATTTTTCGGCTAATAAACCCAATTACAAAGTTTCTTAAAATCACCTGGACTATTTATTTCTGCAAAAAAAAATTCACGACAGTGACACTTTAACCAGGGTAACTACGTTTACTTGTAGAAAACTTCAGTGCAATACAATATAACAGCAACTTGGAATGTAGGTGCAGGCAGGAGGTAGTTGAAGTTAGTTGTAGAGGAGGGAAGTGTCTTGGGGACCTTTTCCAGGTAGAAATGTACTCTGCAGGGAGAGTGTAGAGTAGAAGAACAAGTAGAGAAAACAGAAGACTCATAATCACGTTTAGATACAATATCTGATCGCCTTGTGCCCTAACTAGTTCACGGAGTGCCAAGTTTGGGTAGTACGAGGTCCCAGGACTTTACAACTAGGCGAATCAGACTTTCCAAGACTTCCTGGAAGAGCTGTGTGATACAGTAGGATACGTCAGCTGTGGTGCTATTTGTCCTACTGGGGTCTGTACCTTTTGTAGTGGTCACTGCCCTGTGTCTTTTAGAAATATCCCAGGCGTGGACAAGGTTATCCTCAGAGGACAGCAATCTCTCCCAAGGGTTTTTTAGCACTGAATGCTAGCTGGTAGTAAGCAACAAGAAAACAAGTAGCTTGCTTGAATGTCTCAGTCCCTCCCCACCAGGAATTAACCTCCCTTTTATAGGGTCGACCTAAGCTAGGCTGTGATTGGTGGGCTGTGGAAAGAGGAGAGTGAAGAAGTAGGATAGGTAGAAAAAGAAAGTGTAAAGAACCTGCACCCGAGACGGGGTGAAACACAACATGTGCGCAAAACAGTTAACCCATTCATCTTCAGCTTTGCTCTGTACAATACACATAATAAGTACAAAAGTGACACCTATTGGGAAAAATACATACTGACATCTCCTTTATCCCTTTTTATGCGATTCCTGCCAGAGTTACTTTGCGCAAGTGTAATGGAGCGTCAGCCCACTACATTCATTGAGGGGATAATTTTCATTAGACCCACAGGACCCTGTATGAAACTTTGAGCACCATCTACTAACAGTAAGTAAAGAAAACCCATTCTCTTTGTTCAAGAACACTTCAACTAGTGATGATGGTGAGTAATGATGTCATTGGCTTAAATGAAAGGGCTTGTAAGCTGTGAATGTTTATAAGACCCATGCAGCCCTACTATAAGGCTATGGTACATTACACTTTTGGCCATCACATGGGTCACACAACCTCAGGTCACTGTGTTCTGAGATGCCAGACACAGGCTGAATGGCATATGTCATGCTCAAGGTTGCCATAAGGCCCTAAGCCTTCTAACAGTTGTCAATGCTAAAACTGTCTAGTCCAAGTGTCAGATCCTGATGGCCCATTCCCTCTGTACTTACTACAATGCCTTAGAGCCCAGGGGGAGGTCTTAGTAACAGAAGCCCAGACCACGAGCACAGACCCTATGTAGAGCAGGCTGGATACATCTAGGTGACTGTTATATGTATGCAGCAGTTCTGGCAGGACCTGGCTACTACATAACCTGCAATGCTGCAAGAGCTTAGCTTCTGACTGTGACAAGATACAGAGACTGTGAGACGGTACAGAGAATTACAGGTAAAATATATTATACTATCATGTTTTCTGTCCTACACCAACTACTCTAGCTTGTCCTCTGTCCCATATAGTTAATACTTTGTCTTCTGCTCCCCTAGGTAGACTCTCCTGTCCTCTGGTCCCCTAGGTGCCCTCTCCTGTCCTTTTCTCCCCTAGGTGCCCTCTCCTGTCCTTTGCTCCCCTAGGAGCCCTCTCCTGTCCTTTGCTCCCCTAGGAGCCCTCTCCTTCTTCTGCTCCCCTAGGTGCCCTCTCCTGTCCTTTGCTCCCCTAGGATTCCTCTCCAGTCTTCTGCTCCCCTAGGTGCCCTCTTTTTTCTTGTGCTCCCCCTAAATGCTCTCTCCTGTTCTTTGCACGCCTCGGAGCCCTCTTCAGGGCCGTATTTACCACTAGGCACCCGTGGTCCGGTGCCTAGGGCAGCACCTTGCAGGGGGGCAGCACCAGGGAGCAGGGGGACAGAAAAAAATAATTTTTTTGTTTTTATTTTTTTAGTTTCCCTCCTCCCGTTCAGACTTGCCAGTAAATCTGGTGTCTTTTCCAGGGGGGTGGGGGGTATGGTGGTATTGGTCAGGTCTGGTATCGCCAATAGGTGCGTGAAGATGGGGCGTCTTCAGGTTTAGTGCCTAGGGCAGCAGCAGCTGTTAATACAGCCCTGGCCCTCTTCTGTCCTCTGCTCCCCCTAAGTGTTCCCGCCTGTCCTCTGCTCCTCCAAGGTGCTCTGTTCTTTCCTAATCCTATCCTATCAGTATCCTATATTGTGAATAGACTTTTTTCTGGATTCATACAAAATGTAACATATACAAAAGAATAGTGCGGTTCTGCGTTCTTATCAAGTTAAAAAATATCGGACAAACATTTTATAATAGAAACCTAGGGCCTATGCCTCAGTTAAACAAATCCATCACAAGGTCTTTATGCTCCTGATACATATGCATTTTATGGGAGCAGAAAATCTGGTGTGAAACTTGAAAAAGTAACAATTTCTGAATCTGTTCTGAACACTAGTCCAATGCTCTACTCATTCTTATCCTGATACTTTCTTAGAGCTTTAGCCCAATCCCTGAAATCCCGGACAAGGATATTTACTATGGCCGCCTTCACCTCTTGGTTCCTCAGGCTATAAATGAGAGGATTTAACATGGGTGTCATGATAGAGTAAAAGATGGCCGCCACCCTGTCTTGTTTCTCAAAGCCCCCAGAAGGAGGATGTAAGTAAGTGAGGAACACGGACACATAGAAGATGGAGACACAGATGATGTGTGAGGAGCAAGTGCTGAACGCTTTCTGTCTGCCACTTGTAGAGTTTATCTGTAGAATGGCCACCAGTATATAGATGTATGAAACCAGTATGGTGACAAAGGAGCCTATGCTGTAAGATCCTATAAAAAGAAAAATTATCATTTCACAGGTGAAAGTGTTGGAGCAGGACAGCTTGAGCACAGACGGGACATCACAGAAGAAGTGGTTGACAAGGTTTGGACCACAGAAGTTAAGACTAAATATACAACACGTTTGCACCGAACATGGCAAGATGCCGAAAGAAAAAGCAGATAAACCTAGGAGCATGCACTTCTGCTTGGTCATTATGGATGGGTAATGGAGAGGGTGGCAGATGGCAGCATAGCGGTCATAGGACATGGTGGAGAGAAGAAGAACTTCTGTAGCTGCACATGTAGAAAAGAAGAAGTACTGGATGGCACAACCAGTGAAGGAGATGACCTTCCTCACAGAGCTAAGGTCAGCAATCATCTTAGGAGTCACAGTAGAGGAGTACAAGAGGTCCACGATCGAGAGGTAACTGAGGAAGTAATACATGGGAGTGTGGAGGGCGGACGTCTTATGGACAATGATGAACAACCCAACGTTACCGACCACTGTTATCACATAAACCAGGAGAAAGAATACAAAGAGGAAGATGGCGAGTGCCGGATCTTGAGTGAGTCCAGAAAACTCAAACATAATCACTTGCGTCTGGTTCATTTTGTTTAATTTGGTTTTTACTCTGTTGGGGAGAAATCGATGATGGATAAAAACTTTAATAATCAGTAAAGAGTATAGAGTACACCAAGTATCTGATGCCAGACTCCCTCACACCCACCTACTGAATGTTCCTGTAGAATTGTGGCCTGTCTCCATAAGTGTCCACGATCTAAATGCCTATGATACTGCCCTGAAGACTGATGTTACTTATAGGGGAGGTCCAAGGGCGGAAAAAGACTGCATAGGGCCCCTGTACAAAAAATGTGCTTGGACCCCCCATAAGCAAACCACGCCAGGACACTCTTACATACATGAGTATCAAGGTGCTCCAAATGTTTACTGCCTATGGTGGGGACCAAATCCCAAACACACACTCACTGACAGACATATACACTCATATACAAACACAGATACAGTACATACAAACACACTGACATACGTATATAAGCACACAGACACAGTACATACACACACCACTGACACACACAATCACACATATACATACAAACATACATACATACACACACCACTGACATAAAAAAAATGCATACATATACATCACTGTCACAGACACTACCGATAAAGACAAATACATACAAACATGCAGTATATACAAACTCTCTGGCTGACACACATAGATATAGTAGATTCACACATTGACATGGACATACAGATACAGTAAATATATTGACACACTGACATATACATTTATATATACACAGAGATAAAGCACATACGTACACCCACTGACGCACACACGTACACACAGAGCACTTACAGCTCTCAGTCTTCCCTCTTCCCCTCTGTCTATATGACACAGGGGTCTTTGGTTACCAGTGTCTGGCTGCTGCCCCTGCCTCCGGCTATATAAGGTTCTGTACCTGTTGTTTCGCAGATGTCATAGAGCCAAACATGGAATTCATGAAGAAGAACGAGAGAGAAAAACCATATACATTTACAGTAACATGGATGACTCTCACCTGCCAGCAGATTCCCTATGACCCCAGCCTTATATAACCGTCTTCATTATCTGTGTGTATGTGTGTAGGTCCCCGGGGGCCCCTGTGAGGAGTCCGTGGGGGGTACTCTATAATCACCTCCGAGTCTATGATGAGAAGTTCCCCTATTTACATCATGTTTCTCACTTCTGTAGATTATTAGCTAATATCATTTATTATTATTTCTTATCTGCAGAGAACACCTCCAGCCGCCCAGAGACCCCCACCCCCACCCCATCTCACTCATGGATGGCAAACTGGGCAAATGCCTTTATGGTGGCCTCCAAAGACCGGTCTGAAAGGGAAACATTTAAGAAATCACTATGCTGAACCACCGGGACATTACCATCAATGTCCTAAGCTAACAGTAACATAACCCTTCACCCAGTCACTGCCCTAGACCACCAGGAGATGTTACTATTAAGGGAGTCTCTGAGCAGGAGAGTTTATTCATGTCCGCACCTCCTAATACAGCTATATAGTGGGATGGAGTGAATTGTCAGCCTGTCATGTTTTTAGTGATATATGTAGTGTCCCAGCACAGGTGTGCCACTAAGTTTCCTATGCACATGGGCAAAGTGGCCCACTCAGGTACTCACAAAGGGGATAAAGGAGAGGTGTATTGTTTGTTTTCTCCACTAGGTGTCACTACTGTATTTCTTGTATATATTGTATTGTGCACAGCTGAACAAAGCAATGGGTTAACTCACCTGGCACTACAGCGATCAGGCTGAACATTAGAACACCGGGCCCCTCTCCCTCTCTGTGCCCTTAGAAGAGCTGTGAGCCCCGGCACTTGCCCAAGTAAGCCCTGTGCTGACGCCGGCCCTGAGCATATGGTGTCAGCTGCTGTCATTTTGATTTGACAAGGAAAGGGGGTTTGGAATGTTGCAGGACTCATACTCGGACGAACACCTCCCTATCATCCGCAGGGCTGTTAAAAGGGCCTACCACACTGTGAATAAGCACAACCTTAAAGAAGGGGAGATAGTGGAGTATACCCTTTCACAAGAGACAGAGAAAAATGGGCTGCTGCAGTGTCTAGGCCACGTCACTATGTACAGGAGCCATTCGGGCCCTTGGCATCTCAAGTTTGGGAAGAAACATGGAAGCAGTAACACCGGTGGAAAGCTGCTGAGGAGGAATACTACCAAGCTACCAAGGTCTTCAGCTACTGTCACTGCAGCCACAGGTCACCTACAATGTTGCTGTTACCAGTTCTATTCCTATGCCTATGACCACTACTGCTACTACCACTGTGATGGAAAGCTGCGTTCACTGTGGACCAAGGACTTTACTGCCTGCCCAACCAAGGAAGAAGGTGTCTGCCACTCCACAGCCACCTGCTAAGAAGGAGTAAAGTGTTACTAAGTGAGGAAAAGATGGACCCTCTGCTGAGTTATTTCTGTGTGCCTTTATGTACTGCCTTATTAAGTAACCCATGCTGGACTCACCTTCTCTTGTGACTTTCCCCTAGGTGCTATGCCGGGGACGGCTTATTTCAAGTGGGGGAGTATGCAGAGTTCCAACACAGGTGTGCCACTAAGTTTCCTATGCCCCTGATCAAAGTAACTCACTCATTTTCTAACAAAGGGGATGAAGGAGAGGTGTATTGTTTGTTTTCTCCACTAGGTGTCACTACTGTATTTCTTGTATATATTGTATTGTGCACAGCTGAACAAAGCAATGGGTTAACTGTATTTGTCATGGGTTGTGTTTTATCCTGTCACAGGTGCAGGTCTGTTTTCCCTCTTTTTCTATCCTATCGCCTCCACTCTCTCTCTCATACACATAGCCCCAACAATCCTACACTAGCTAAGATAACCCAATAAAAAGGAGCTAGTTCCTAGTGGGAGGGTCTTCTTTAGTCAGAAGTGTTGGAGAGAGCCAGACAGAGAGAAACTTCTTTTATTGCTATTAAGTACCGCTAGCATGCAGTGCTAGACCCCTCAGTAGGAAGAATGTGGATGTACGCTCTGCTTGCCTGATGAACGGGCAGGGGTGTGTGGCAAAGGGGCCCAGGATTTACCATGCAAGGAGATGTAAATCGTGGCAAAAATCATGGGACAGGGATTTAGATAATACTGGTATATGAATACACCTATCCCTCCCCAAGTCTCTAAATTTCTTACTAAAGGGAAATAGTAAGTAAAATAGTAATAGGGGATTTGCAAAATAGCTCTATGTAACGCCTGGACTAGTGGATCCACTGGACCGTCACCAGCGATGGCACTAACCTCCCCAGGGAGCGGAGTCTAAGGGGCCGCTGGTTTTCACCAGAGCCCGCCGCAAGGCGGGATGGACTTGCTGCGGCAGGCGACCCCCAGGTCGCTACCCCTGGCTTGGTTGCTGGTGACGGCAGGCGAGGCGTGGCAGGAGCAGTAGGCAGGAGATGGTGCTGCAGAGGTCAGTGGACGTAACCGCAGGTGACAGGCAATACACAGGAGCAATGGTGATGCAGGGGAACAGGAACCAGGAACAAGGACTAGGGACAAGGTGGCGGATAGGAATCAGGAACAGGGACTAGGAACCAGGTAACGGACGGGAATCAGGAACAACAGGGAGCTGGGCCAAACGCTATGGGAAGCATGTAGAGGCTCCAACACAGGGGACAGGGCATGCTGGGATTTATAGGGGAGTGATTAGGTGCAACTACCAATTAGGAGCGCACTGCCCCTTTAAATCTGAGACAGCCGGCGCGCGCGCGCCCTAGGAGGCGGGGACGCGCGCGCCGGCCGGCACAGCGGGAGACAGGAGCGTGGAGAGGTGAGGCGCCCCCCGGGGCCGAGGTGATAGCAGCGCCGGGTCCCCGACTATGGACACCGGCTGCTGCATGGGGCAGGAAGCGGTCGCGGCGGCGGCCCGGAACGCGGGACGCCGCCGCGGCTGTGACAGTACCCCCCCCCTTTGGCCTCCCCCTCTTTCGTGCCTGCAGATGGCACAGGAAGCCACAAAGTCTTTGACATCTTGAAACAGACTGGGCCACCAGTAGTGGCGAGAGATCCGTTGGCCGGTCTTACGGACTCCAGGGTGCCCGGCCTCCAACGAGGAATGACCCCACTTCACAATACCTCTTCGAAGCGCAGGGTGAACATGAGTCTTTCCGGGGGGTACTCTCCGAAGCGAGGAGGTGACGACTGGTGCTAGGCGATCAGGCGGTAAAACATGGCAAGGGACTGTGGGTCTGTGGACGCGGACCTTCTGTAAGTTCTCCCGGTGGTGAGAGGACACGACCTTAGTCTTGGGTACGGAGAGAGGGTACACCTCGGCAGAGAAGGCATCCGCCGAGTCTTGGTCTTCTGCCGGTAGGTCGGGTAGAGGCTTGGCTGGGACAGGAAACGACATAGTACACTTGGTCTGAGGTGACCTGAGACACTGGTTGGAACAGTCCTGACCCCAACTGAGAATTTCCCCGGTTCTCCAGTCCAGTTGAGGGGCATGTTCTTGCAGCCACGGGAGTCCCAGGAGGACCGCGGGGGAAGAATGGGGCAGGACGTAGAAGGATATCTCTTCTTGATGTAAAGGACCCACCTGGAGGACTAAAGGTGCGGTCTGGTAGTACACACGGTCGGTAAGAATTTCGCCTGTGACCGAGGAGATAGTCAGGGGCCTGGCTAGTCGGGTCACGGGTAGCCGCCATCTTTGGACCAATGTTGCCGCAATAAAACTGCCTGCTGACCCAGAATCGAGGAAGGCAGTAGTCTGATGATTTTGTCCTGAGGGAGTCCGGATGGAAACTGGCATAGACAGACTTGGAATGGTGGCATTCACACCTAGGGACACCTGTCCCACCGGACCTAGGTGCGAGCATTTTCCGGATGTTTGGGGACGTAGGGGACATCCCAGCCGGAAGTGATCGGAACCACCGCAATAGAGACAGAGATTCTGCTCCAGGCGCCGGATTCTTTCATCAGGCGTCAGGTGAGCCCGTTCCACCTGCATAGGAATCTCAGGAGAGGGTTGGGACATCGAAAGGTCAGGATTCTGGAAAACCGGCGCCAGCTGGGGAAGGCGACGGGAACGGGTTAGTAAATGTTCATGCCGAACCTCCTCCTCCCTCTCCGAAAAACGAGTATCAACTCGGGTGGCCAGTAGAATGAGTTCGTTCAGGGAGGTAGGCAGGTCTCGGGCAGCGAGCACGTCTCTCACTCGACTAGACAGGCCCTTCTTGAAGGTGGCCAATAGGGCGGCCTCGTTCCAGTCCAATTCAGCTGCCAGGGTGCGGAACTGGATGGCGTAGTCACCAACAGAGGAGCTGCCTTGAGAAAGGTTGAGGAGAGCAGTCTCGGCTGAAGAAGCACGGGCAGGTTCCTCAAAGACGGAGCGAAACTCGAATAGGAAGGCCCGGAGATTGGCAGCAACTGGATCATCACGGTCCCACAGTGGCGTGGCCCAGGCCAGGGCTCTACCTTCTAATAGGCTGATGATGAAAGCCACTTTAGAGCGCTCGGTGGAAAACTGACTACTCAAAAGTTCAATGTGCATGGTGCACTGAGTCAAGAATCCTCTGCACAACTTAGAGTCCCCAGAGTACTTGCTTGGGAGGGCCAGTCGGAGTGAAGAAGAAGCGTCAGGAGGTGGTGTGCGCTGGGCAGTAGTCTGCTGCTGTAAGGCGGCAGTGAGTTGCTGGATCTGCTGTGACTGTTTCTGGATTTGTTGCGCCTGCTGAGTGACCACTCTGGCGACGTCACGGAGATCGGGCACCTCGCCGGGATCCATGGTTGGAGCCTACTGTAACGCCCGGAGTAGTGGATCCACTGGACCGGCACCAGCGATGGCACAAACCTCACCAGGGAGCGGAGTCTAAGGGGCCGCTGGTTTTCACCAGAGCCCGCCGCAAGGCGGGATGGACTTGCTGCGGCAGGCGACCCCCAGGTCGCTACCCCTGGCTTGGTTGCTGGTGACGGCAGGCGAGGCGTGACAGGAGATGGCACAGGCAATAGTCTGCAGATGAGAGAGCACGTGACAGGCTGGACACGGGAACAGGTGGAGTGACAGGGGAACAGGAACCAGGAACAAGGACTAGGGACAAGGTGGCGGATAGGAATCAGGAACAGGGACTAGGAACCAGGTAACGGACGGGAATCAGGAACAACAGGGAGCTGGGCCAAACGCTATGGGAAGCATGTAGAGGCTCCAACACAGGGGACAGGGCATGCTGGGATTTATAGGGGAGTGATTAGGTGCAACTACCAATTAGGAGCGCACTGCCCCTTTAAATCTGAGACAGCCGGCGCGCGCGCGCCCTAGGAGGCGGGGACGCGCGCGCCGGCCGGCACAGCGGGAGACAGGAGCGTGGAGAGGTGAGGCGCCCCCCGGGGCCGAGGTGATAGCAGCGCCGGGTCCCCGACTATGGACACCGGCTGCTGCATGGGGCAGGAAGCGGTCGCGGCGGCGGCCCCGAACGCGGGACGCCGCCGCGGCTGTGACACTCTAACACGTCTTCTAAGACTCCTTGTTAGAGTGAGACCTGACATGAAGGGACATCTCTTGGCTTAAGAGGTGTAAGAGCTATTCTGCATATCCTTTCTTCCCTAAATTTTAGTGAGAAAGCTTTGAGGGCGAGTAACATTTCTCTACAGTTGGTAAATACCTGGAGAGAATAATGCATTCCACTATGATAGTTGAGGACATCTGATAAAGTCACAGTGGAGTAGATGAACCTGTCCAGAGGACATCATGAACATCTTCTAGAAAGTCTTAAGCGATTAAAAAGAACTCACAGAAAAGCTTTTCAGGGCTGGACTTGGCCTTTTGTCATGAAGCAAGTTTCCCCCAGGAGACGTCTTTGAAGGGTCATCCTCTCCTTTGGGAACATCCAGAAGACCCACATTACGATTCTCACTGGAGATATTGTTCCTTAAATCACAATTGGTTTGATGCTAAACTAAATGATGCCCCATTTGCAACCCTGGCCAAAAGATATGGACATTACTGGTTGGACGTTTAGCTTGCAAGAGAATAGGGATCAACCCCTCCCCCCTTCCCATAATACCTCTATCATAAAGGAAGATGTGTTATATTTTCCCATATTTGTTAAGTAGGTGTTAATCTATTTATTGATATTTACCAGAAGTTATTATCGTAATCTATTCTGAACACTTGTCCAATGCTCGGTTTTACTACACTCATTCTATTTTTATCCTGATACTTTCTTAGAACGCTAGCCCAATGCTCGCTTATGCTCTACTCATTCTTATCCTGATACTTTCTTAGAATACTAGCCCAATGCCCGCTTATGCTCTACTCATTCTTATCCTGATACTTTCTTAGAAGGCTAGCCCAATGCTCGCTTATGCTCTACTCATTCTTATAATGATACTTTCTTAGAAGGCTAGCCCAATGCTCGCTTATGCTCTACTCATTCTTATCCTGATACTTTCTTAGAACGCCAGCCCAATGCTCGCTTATGCTCTACTCATTCTTATCCTGATGCTTTCTTAAAGCTCTAGCCCAATCCCTGAAGACAGTGCATTGCCCAGATGAGGATATTTACTATGGCCGTCTTTACCTCTTGGTTCCTCAGGCTATAAATGAAAGGATTTAACATGGGTGTCATGATAGAGTAAAAGATGGCCGCCACCCTGTCTTGTTTCTCAAAGCCCTCAGAAGGAGGATGTAAGTAAGTGAGGAACACGGACACATAGAAGATGGAGACACAGATGATGTGTGAGGAGCAGTTGCTGAACGCTTTTTGTCGGCCCTTTGTAGAGTTTATCTGTAGAATGGCCACCAGTATATAGATGTATGAGACCAGTATGGTGACCAAGGAGCCTATGCTGTAAGATCCTATACAGAGAAAATTGATTATTTCACAGGTGAAGGTGTTGGAGCAGGACAGCTTGAGCACAGACGGGACATCACAGAAGAAGTGGTTGCCAAGGTTTGGACCACAGTAGTGAAGACTAAATATACAACACGTTTGCACCGAACATGGCAAGATGCCAAAAGAAAAAGCAAAGAGACCTAAGAGTACACATTTCTTCTTGGTCATTATGGACACATAATGTAGGGGCTTACAGACAGCAGCATAGCGGTCATAGGACATGGTGGAGAGAAGAAGAACCTCTGTAGCTGCAAATGTAGAAAAAAAGAAGTACTGGATGGCACAACCAGTGAAGGAGATGACCTTCCTCACAGAGCTAAGGTCAGCGATCATCTTAGGAGTCACAGTAGAGGAGTACAAGAGGTCCACGATCGAGAGGTAACTGAGGAAGTAATACATGGGAGTGTGGAGGGCGGACGTCTTATGGACAATGATGAACAACCCAACGTTACCGACCACTGTTATCACATAAACCAGGAGGAAGAATACGAAGAGGAAGATGGCAAGTGCCGGATCTTGTGTGAGTCCAGAAAACTCAAACATAATCACTTGCGTCTGGTTCATTTTGTTTAATTTGGTTTTTACTCTGTTGGGGAGAAATCGATGATGGATAAAAACTTTAATAATCAGTAAAGAGTATAGAGTACACCAAGTATCTGATGCCAGACTCCCTCACACCCACCTACTGAATGTTCCTCTAGAATTGTGGCCTGTCTCCATAAGTGTCCTATGATACTGCCCAACACATAGGGTCCCTTTAAAAAAAATGTGCTTGGACCCCTCCATAAGCAAACCACACCAGAACACTTTTACATACACTAGTATCAAGGTGCTCCAAATGTTTACTGCCTATGGTGGGGACCAAATCCCAAACACACACTCACTGACAGACATATACAGTCATAACCGACAGACACAGAACATACACACAAACACACATATACACACACTCACTGACAGACATCTAAACTCATAACAGACAGACACAGAACATACACACACCACTGACACACACAAACACACATATACACACACACACAATCACACATATACATACATACATACATACATACATTCATTCATACACACACCACTGACATAAAAAAATGCATACATTCACACCACTGTCACAGACACTACAGACAAAGACAAATACATACAAATATATAAAAAAATGCACTGGCTGACACACATAGATATAGTAGATTCACACACTGACAGACATACAGATACAGTAAATATATTCATACACTGACATATACATTTATATACACACAGAGATACAGCACATACGTACACCCACTGACACACACACGTACACACAGCACTTTCAGCTCTGTCTTCCCTCTTCTCCCCTGTAGTTAGCTGGTCCCTCCACATTGTAACATCAAGGACCTGTGGGTCATGTGATTCAGGTCCTTTATTTCTCTCCCTCTTTGTGTGCAGGACGCTGGAGGCTGATTTACAGACCCCATTAGTTGCAGCAGAGCACAGCTGACAGCTCCTGCTCCTCTATCCTGTTCCTTATGATGTTTAGCCCTCTCATCCTGCACTACAATGATCGGGCTGAAAATTACAGCGGGGCCCCTCTCCCTCTCCGGGCCCTTGTATACAGTACATGTGGTAAATCCACCATTGGGAGACATAACTGGAAGCTTCTCAGCCTGATGTGATATTTCTTGTCTTCCTATATGACACAGGGGTCTTTGGTTACCAGTGTCCGGCTGCTGCCCCGGCCTCCTGCTATATGACACAGGGGTCTTTGGTTACCAGTGTCCGGCTTCTGCCCCGGCCTCCTGCTATATGACACAGGGGTCTTTGGTTACCAGTGTCCGGCTGCTGCCCCTGCCTCCTGCTATATGACACAGGGGTCTTTGGTTACCAGTGTCCGGCTGCTGCCCCGGCCTCCTGCTATATGACACAGGGGTCTTTGGTTACCAGTGTCCGGCTGCCGCCCCTGCCTCCTGCTATATGACACAGGGGTCTTTGGTTACCAGTGTCCGGCTGCTGCTCCTGCCCCCTGCCACAGGACTTCACCTTTCAAGAAACTTAAGGGGAAGGCTGTGCTGTTTGCATAGAACAGGAATGGGGAACCTTCGTCCTTCCAGATGTTGCAAAACTACAACTCCCTTCATGCCTGGACAGCTTCTATACACTAGAACAGGGATGGGGAACCTTCAATCCTTCAGCAGTTGCAAAACTACAACTCCTATCATGTCTTCAGCTTCTATACACTAAAACAGTGATGGGGAACCTTCGGCCTTCCAGCTGTGGCAAAACTACAACTCCCATCATGCCTGGACAGCTCCTATACACTAGAACAGGGATGGGGAACCTTCGGCCTTCCAGCTGTGGCAAAACTACAACTCCCATCATGCCTGGACAGCTCCTATACACTAGAACAGGGATGGGGAACCTTTGGCCTTCCAGCTGTGGCAAAACTACAACTCCCATCATGCCTTCGGGTGTCCAGGTCCCCATCCCTGGAGTGTCTGACCAGTTAGTAACAGTGAGCGAGAATTGCCGGTCACATACACAGCACTGTGCAAAGTCACTATAGCATTGTGAAATGTTGGCCACTGGGTATATCTGGTGTATGTAGGGTGGGCCCCTAGAATAAAATATTCCCTGGTGGGCCCAAGGTACCCCAGTCCGACACCGGCTGCAAGTCCTGTTACATTGTGTGAACTTAGCCTATATATACATGCAAATGTTTACACTTACAAGACGGTCCCAACTCCCGACTTTCATCTGCTGTGGGCCGAACAGCTGCCCTTCTGTGGCGCTGCCGCCTTCGTTCTTCAATTAGATATTTAAAAAAAAAAAAAAGGTATAGAAGTCATCAACATCATCATCAGCATCATCATCCTAGGCTGTTTTATTCCTAAAAACTGCTCAATCCTTAAATTATGAGAGGAGGGTCATATGCTGTGGGCTGCACATGACAGGTGGAGGGAAAATATGATATATGTGGGCCTATGTGTTGGCAATCGGTTGGGGGTTCTGTGGGTACAAAATAAAAGGGTCGTGAAAGTCCCCAGTATATTACACACCCCAATAGCAGATCCCAGTATATTACACACCCCAATAGCAGATCCCAGAATATTACACACCCCAACAGCAGATCCCAGTATATTACATATTACACTCTCAGGAATCCAGTATATTACACATGTCAGTATCACGACTCCCGTATATTACACACCCCAACAGCAGATCCCAGTATATTACTCACCATGCCGTATCTCTGCAAGTTTCCGGGGACTCTTATATTTTAGGTCCGACCATTATTTTTGGATTTAGGCGGGGGTCCTTCTCTTGTTGAGATCCTGCTGGAGGCCATGTACCACCTTTCTTATTATCCGCCTTTTATGAGTATTGGGGTTAGTGACAGGGACACGTTCTAGCCCATAATCCATTTGGTCCATGATTTTGACCATGAGCTTCAGCTCTTCATCGCCAGAAGGGGACGATCTCCTGGACATTTTTCTCTCTCCTAATCTCTGATCAGCTGCGGCCTAGCGTTCGTACAGCATAATGCGTGATACGCGCGAATAACATGACACTCTACGGACGCACATTGGGATCATGTCATGTATGTAACGCTGCTCAAGAAATACGAAGGAAATGAGTGAACATCGCCCTAAACGTTCGTAAAGCGTTTGCAAATATTTTTCCTTCGCAACTGCGGAGAGTGCCATTATACTGCGATTTTGGGATGTTGGGTGCACCCAGGCATGCTCCCCCTGATGTCCCAGTGTCATTCCAGAGGTGTTGGCATTGTTTAGGGGGGACTTGGTGACCTCCAAGTGGTCGAATTTGCATTTCCAAGTGGCGAGAATTTTTTTCCCCATAGACTATAATGGGATCGAATATTCGTTCGAATAGTTGAATCTCGGTGACTATTCGATTCGACTTCTCAAAGGTCGAATATTTCAACACTCTCTCATCTCTCCTATAAACTGTATTCCACCCTCTTACACAGGGCAATTAGCAGAGAGCACACTAGTTTTTGTGTAAGTGGTGGTATATGGTGTATGCCACCTGTTACACAGGACAATGAGCAGTGAGGTTCTATGCAGCTGTACTACAAATCACAGCAATACAATGTACAACAGCAGCAGCAGCACTAGCCACAAAAAATACCATCCGGCAGTCTGGAGTAATCCAAAAAAAATTAAGATTTTAAGCCCTTACAAGGGCTGTTGGGTTCTTTATCTAGTATTCCCTGACTACTGGAATGCTAATTGCCTCCCTAACGCTCTCCCTGACCAGCAGCAGCTCTGTCCCTATTGACTTTGAGCGCCGCCGGCATAAATTTTTATATGTCAGGGTCATCTGATCTGGCCAACCAATCACTGCTATCGACATGTATGGGTCCCACTTGATCGCAGGATGTACCAAAGAGTCTCCTGCATGTTGATTGTCTGAGAAATAGCGCCCAAACTTACAGGAAATGGACGATGAGATTTTCTCGAGTATCGCGAGAAGCTCGTCTGAGTAACGAGTGCCATCGAGTACCCTAATACTAGATCGAGTGCCAAGCTTGGACGAGCATGCTCGCTCATCACTAACTATTACCTCTCTAATGGTGGTGTCCCTATGCCAGACGTCTATGACTATTAGCTCTCTATTTTTTGTGTAGGATACCTTCCTAGACATCCCAGCATGACAACAATCCAACCTTATGTTCTTATGGTCTACATGGGCTCTGAGCTTCTCACCAACATTACTCAGTCCAATAAAATTTACTAAGCCAATTTGGGATATTGGTGCTGCCAAGACCCCAGCATTCCCTCTTCCTTCCATCTCTTTTTATGCCCAATCTACAAGATCATCTTTCAATATCGATAGCAGCCCCTCGGGTTGCTATTAAGTTTTTTTACTATGGTGGACTATGGTGGTTTAACGTGGACCCTATAACACACACAGTACTGGGCTTTGTGATGCTACAGGATGGGCTGTATCTCCACCATAGATTGGCCAAATTGCTGCCTCTTCTTGGTATGGATCTCTTTTCCAAGCTGACCAGTGTCTGCCGGAGACTCATAGCATGTATATATTATATCCCATGTGTGCTTCACTCCTCAGCTTGCCTCAGTACCACTCATTACAGGAGTCGGGCCTCTTTGATCTATAATGGAACCCGTCTCTGGCAAAAAGTGTAAAATATACAGCTGCATCTGTATGACCTCAAATGTCACATGGTTCCACATTGTAAATGTTGTTTTCACCACACTTTAGCTCTGTCTGTCCTTTCCATACTCCTCCCCATAGTTCAGGTCTTAGGACACCAATGTGACATGATGGGAGGGCAACATCGCAGCTATCTGTAGTCACAAAAAAACTCACCTGGCCAGAATTTCATACCACAGACTTTCTCCTGATATCTCAGCTCTGTGGATCTATAAGTCATGTAATGAGACTTTATTGTACTTCTAATGCATCAACTTTGTCAGAACATCGTCCCCCTCCTGTAATGGTCTCATCCATCGGCTTACATAAAGTCTCTATATTGCCTACAATATCCAGCACTTGTACTAAGAAAAACCTCGGTCTGTTACCTGCCTGACATGGTGTCCGGGCACACAGGAACAACATGCTGCACAATGCTGTAAATCCTCATCTGTTTTATAATAAACCTCATTCTCCTTGGACAATTATTGTATGTATTCCTAGGGGCCCCAGAGAACGGATGAAAATGAACAAGCAATATCATGTCATTATTTCATATTTTATCTATTTTTTACATAAATAATCTTATAAGATTCTTGATGTTTAATGTAAAAATACTGATATGTACTTACTATGACTAATGATGAGCGAGAACCCCAAGATTTGTTTCTGGAGGTTTCACCACAATTGGCCATTTATTTCTTTTGGTAATTATTTAGATGTTTATTTAAAATAAAATCAGTTCCTTTGCTGTTTTATAGGCAGCCAAACACAAAGCAGGAAGCAGCAGCCTGGCATTACTAGAACAGGAAGGACCATGAATGGTGTTTCTTTCCACTCTTATAACACCAGCTAAATACAAAGCAGGCAGCAGTAGTATGGCATTACTAAAGCAGGAAGGACCATGAATAGTGTCCCTTTCCACCCTAATAACAACGGCCAAATACAAGGCAGGCAGCACACAAAAACACAAAAAAATGCAGCAGCTCACCGCAGTGGCAAGATACAGACCCACTATAGACATGAAAATAGTTAAAAGCACCCCCCCAAAAAAAATAATGAGGCTCTTGGTTACCATTTGCAAATGGTGTAAACTACCCCACCACGTTATGGTTGCCTCATACCAGGGCATTCCTACACTGTACTATGGCCTCTCCATGGCATATAATAAGCCTATGCTCTGGGCATGCAAGATCCTACTTATACTGGCAAAAGTAATTACACCACCTGGGTGGGATAAGTGGTGTAAGGCAGGCAGCAGCCTGGCATTACAAGAGCAGGAAGGACCATGAATTGTGTCCCTTTCCACTCTTATAAGACCAGCAAAATACAAAGCAGGCAGCAGCAGCCTGGCATTACTAGAGCATAAAGGCCCATGAATGGTGTCCCTCTCCACTCATACTCGATACTCAAACCCAGGTCATTATGTCTAATAAATGAAGACATCAGTTCTATATTGCTTCCTCAATGGCCTTTATTATCTTTTGTTCCTCAGAGTATATACAATATACACTGTTACCCTGGTACAATAAGAGATATCAGAGCAGGACAGTATGAGCAGTGGTGGGATTTCACAGTAGTCGATTAGGTTTGTTTTTTTGTATGTAGAGCTTGTTTGTATTAATGAATTTAAGTGGCCTTTGGAGAAGGCAACATAAGATAGAAGGCAGAGATTTCCACCAAGTCATTATAGACATATAATGGAGCGAGTGGCAGATGGTAATACAGTAGTCCTGAGCAGGGCTGGACTGTGACAAAAAAAAAATCAGCCCGGCACACAAACTTCCCCACCACCCCCCCATAACAACCTTAGAATGTTGACATAGAATGTAGGAATGCAGGCAATGTTAACTTAGAATGCTGTAAACCTACAAAAATGCCTCTTTCTGTACTCAAAAAGCTGCCTCCCCCCCCCCCCCCCCCCCCCCCCCCTCACACACACTTTCTATTTCTGCCGTTTTTATTACAGAGGAGCAAAGTGAAGACGGGTTCTGCTTAGTCCATTATGACCTATAGAGGGGTGAGGGGCTGACAGGGATGAGTGAGCAGGGAGAGCAGAGAAACAGCCATACAGTTTGGAGACTGTCCGGGCACATAAAAGGCTGAATTCACAGGTCAGACAGGTCAGTGCTTATCTGGGAACTTGGTTAGGTCCCGTGCTCACTAACTCCCCTGAGCCCCTCCATAGAGCATATTAGACACAGAAATCCTGCTTTTTCTGAAATGAGGGGGGAGGTAGGAAAAGAAAGCTTTTGGAGTACAGAAAGAAACTCTTTTGCTCAATAAAACCTATTACAGAGTTTCTTAAAATCGCCTGTACTATTGCTAGTTATTGATTTCTGTAAAATGACATTTACATGACAGCTACACTTCAACATTCTGTCATAGCATGTTGATATAGAATGTAGGATTTGAGTATTATGTCAAGCTCCTATAACAACATACTATGCCAATATTCTAAACCTAACTTCTATGTCAACATTGTGATATAGAATGCTGTGACAAAATGTAGACTTAGAATGGTAGGTTAGAATGTGTCACGGAATGTTTGCTTAGAATGTAGGTTAGAATGTTGTCATTGAATGTATGCTTAGAATGCAGACATCAGACTGATTCAGCTCCGCGGTCCCTCATTCCTGCTCATGGTTCCCGCTCTCTCATACAGACTACTGTCTTTAACCCTCTTTAACCCCTGCTTGTCTTTGCAACCCTTTCTGCCTTGAGCAAAGTTTCCTTAAGACTCCTCATTACCACATTCTATGTCTCATGCAGAGGTCCTTATTAGAGATGAGCAAATAGTATTCGATCGAATACTGCACTGTTCGAAAGATTTGAGTTGGATATGTGATCGAATATTCGAATCTAAATTAACTTAAACAATTAACAATTGTTTAGCTGTTTTAATAAAGTTTACTGCTCCCTGGGAAAGCAGGAAAGCAGTATTACAGGGAATGGTATTACCGGCATCATTGTAAGAAAGCTATTTTCGTTGTACAATAGCATAATTAAAACGAATAAATGCTTGTTCAATTAAATATACTGTTAATAAAAAAAATAAATATATAAATAAATGTATATATATTTTTATTTATTTACAGTATATTTAATTGAAGAAGGCTTTATTTGTTTTAATTATGCTATTGTACAACAAAAATAGCTTTCTTACAAGAAAAATTTGCTTTATTAATTAAATATTAAGTATTACATGGAGCTGTATTAATGCAGTATTAATGCAGTAATACAGCTCAACAACCGCTGGTCATCGACGCAGTCCACCGAATCCTTCGTAATCCAAAGGATACCGATATCTGAAAAACAAAAAGGGAGAAACACACAAAAAAAGCACACAAACAGGAGCACAACACCCATCATTGTGAGCGGTGTTGTGCACCTTACAGTATGCAGCATCTTTACAAATCGCTGCTTACAGTGTGGCACCCAAAAGGTTAAAGGAGGATGCATTGCATCCCCCTTAACCCTTTGGGTGCCATACTGAACAATCTGGCCCCCAGGGGGTTAAGTAAGGGTCCCCACTTAACCCCTTGGGGGCCAGACTGATGTCAGACTGCACCCATACCAACAAGGAAGGGGAGGGGGGAGCTTTCTACTCACCCTCCAAGGTCTTCTCTCTTCTGTCTTCACCGGTCCCCAGCACATTGAGCTCAGTCTGCCGGCTCCTTATATGTCCGCCCAGCCAATCAGCTGACTGGACATATAAAACAAAATGTTTCTTCTAATGTTGCTATTGTGATAAAACAAATAGCATAATTAGAAGAAACATTTGCTGTTTTAATTAAAGTAAAGTATTAAGTATTACATTAAGCTGTATTACCGGCAATAGTAATTGCCGGCATTAAAACAGCTTCCTGTAGTAGTTAATATTCAATTAATAAAGCAAATTTTTATTCTAATAAAGCTATTTTCATTGTACAATAGCATAATTAAAACTAATAAAGGCTTGTTCAATTAAATATACAGTGGAACCTCGGTTCTCGAACTTAATTGGTTCCGGAAGGCAGTTTGAGAACCAAGCAGTTTGAAAACCGAGCAGTGTCTTCCCATAGGAAATAATGTAAATGTGATTAATTGGTTCCAGCAGCCACCAATAATTACCTACAATACTCATTTATTACACTGATAAGTGCTCAGTATAATCACTACAGTACAGCACAGCACTATATAGTGTACAGGACATTAAACAAGAAATGTTCATCAGAACCAGCAATTATAGTACAGTAGTCACCAACTCCTCACCCCTCCTTTACTGTATAGCGTCCCCCCCATCCAAGCACTGTAATGTATGGGAGATGGTGGTGCACTGCCTGTACTACTACTGCACTGTATATGCACTCCAGCAGTCTTATACAGCACTGTACTGTATGTGAAGCCTCACCACTGCTTAACTCGCCAGGTACAACCCACCATCCACACTCGCAAAAACGTTCGAAAAACGTTCTAAAACTGAGCAAAGTTCGAATTCCAGACACTACTTCTGGGTAAATTTTCATTCAAATACCAAGCAGTTCTAGTTCCAAAGCGTTCGAAAACCGAGGTATTACTGTACTGTAAATAACTAAATATATATATATATATATATATACATTTATTTATATATTATTTTTTTTATTAACAGTATATTTAATTGAACAAGCATTTATACGTTTTAATTATGCTATTGTACAACGAAATTGAATATTTCACTATTCGCTCGTCTCTAGTCCTTAAGCTTTTAGCTGCTGATTGGCCCCGCCCCCAGCATGGTTATCTGCCCCGGCAATGGAAGGGGTTGACTTAAGGTGGGATGGATCGGTGCTTGGAGGGACGATGCCCACCCTCAAGTGTACCTAATGGCTTACCAGGCACAACTAACAGCACAAGAATGGAGCTGAGGATAAAGGTAAGAGACATACCTTCTTCCTCACACCCCTGTGCCCACTAGGGAGCCCACTAGATTTGTGTAACCTGCTGATAGTTCCCTTTTAATATGTTAGTAGTGCTGTCTTTGGCCGAAGACCCGCAGGTATGGAGATCACTGCAACTGTAGCTGTGAGCAATTGTACAGACCAATTCAGAGGTGACCGGTGATCTGTGCCATACTAGGGCAGACCAGTATTTCTTGCAGCATGCATCATGGCTCTGACATGGACCAGTAGTACCTATCGGCATGTGAATGGGGCCATAGAAATGAATGGGTCTGTAATAATGTACACAATTGGGGGTCCCCCATTGCAGACAGATATTGTAAACATGTGAGTGAACCCTCAGACTAGTTTAAGTTTGAGGGTATGTGCTATGTTCTACAAAACTCATCTTCACACGAGTCTCTAAACTAGTTATAAAGTATAACCGTACCCAAAAACTTAAAAAAATTGTTAGGTTTATTTCCAGTCTACAACCTCCTCCAAGTCTTATATAATTTTCCATGGATTAAACCAAACCTATGCAGAAAAAAACTCTTGCACATTGCTTGCTCAGGGCTCTTTTTATCTCTTGGTTCCTCAGGGTATAGACAAGCGGGTTTAGCATCGGAGTCACCACTACATAGAAGATAGCATTTACCTTCTCTTGTGTGGTGATAACACTAGAAGGGGGATGTAAGTAGGTGATGAAAAGTGTCATGTAAAAGACTGAGGCACACATGAGGTGTGAGGAGCAGGTGCTGAAGGCTTTCTTCCTGCCCTCTACAGATTTCATACGTAACACTGAAGAAATTATGAACATATAGGAGAATATGATGGCCAGAAATGGGACTATAGTTAATATGCCAACCATGTATCTTGTCGTCATGTTACAATAGAAGGTGTCAGAGCAGGAGAGCTTGACCAGTGGTTGAAATTCACAGAAGAAGTGGTCTATGAGGTTTGATCCACAAAACTGAAGAGTAAATATACAGACGGTATATACAGATGCCTGCAAGAAGCCAATGAAGAAGAGAACAGAGACAAGATGTACACATTTTGTTGTAGTCATAATAGACACATAACGGAGCGTGTGGCAGATGGCAACATAGCGGTCATACGACATGGTGTAGAGAAGGAAATTTTCACTTGCTCCCAGAGCTGCATAGAAAAAAAACTGAAGAGCACAACCATTATATGTGATGACCTTCTCCACCGAGATCAGGTCAAAAATCATTTTTGGTGTAATGTTGGAGGAATAGAAGACGTCTATCGGAGAGAGGAAGCCCAAGAAGTAGTACATGGGTGAGTGGAGTCTGGAGGTGTTACAGATGAGGGTTATAATGCCAATGTTACCTACTATAGCCATGAGGTAAAGAAGTGAGACGAAAACAAAGAGAAACGGTATGAGCTTCTCATTATTGGTCAGTCCAGAGAACACAAACATGGTCACCTGTGTCCTGTTCATAAGGTCCATGGATTCCGACCTTCAATATTAACAAGAATGAAATACCATACTAAGCAACCAAGCAATAGCTCAGCAGCATGTAGAACCACATGAAGGTTAAATTTTACCATCTAAAATTCCAAATCATTGCTGTGTTCGAAGACAATTTAAAATAGAAATTTCCATTATTTATTGAAGCTGCCACATTTCTACATCAAAGTTGGTCCTTAAATTGGACAACAGGTGGATGTTCTTTCTTTCCTCCATAAATAACTATTACTCTCTATATTCCAGTTTGGGACTATTTCATCTGAAAAATGTTTTTAGCCTCTGATATCTGGACAAGAAGATGGCAGAAAAAATTGCAAAGCACATAGACTTCTATGGTTGGATTGCTAGTTATATTTTATAAGGATTATCTCATAACAAAATGAGATAAAGATTTGGGTATTGCTGATACAGATGATAGTGCTAGAGACCCTCATAGTTGTTATCACTAAAGACGTCCTTAAACAGTAGCAGTCTGTGCTTCCAATACTAAGCGCTATAGGATTTCGAGCTTGGTGCTAAAGTCTAAAATCTCTAATGAAGGTGTCACCATGTCGGATGTCTATAAATATTACCTCCCTTTTCATTGGTGATACCTTCCTAGACATCCCTGCATGCCTACAATCCACCTCTTATGGTCTACAAGGGCTCCAAGCCTCTTACCCACATTACTCGGCCTGATAAACAACTATTGAGCAGATTCGGTATATAAGGAATAGACTAGTCCTAATTACTGTTAACTCTTAACCTGAATACTCTGCATTTGACTTCCAGCAACCAGAGAAGTCAATTGCCACCATAGGGAGTCCTGAAAAGCATGGATGCTATAGGCATCCAACTTCTCCAGATGCTGGGAGTCAAATGTTGAGCATTTGGGTTCAGAGAAGGTTGCCGAACATGAAAACTTTGGCAAGTCCACTCAGCATTAGTGTTCATATTCCCTCTTACTTCCATTTCTTTTTATGCTCAATCTACCAAACAGCCATTCGTCATTGATAGCAGCCCCTTATTTCACTATGGTGGACCCCTATATTACGCACAGGACAGGCTGCATCTTCACCCAAATGGCACTCTTTACTTTTCTCAGATTACCCAGTTTGCTGCCTCTTCTTGTAACGGATCACCATTTTCCAAGCCTACCTGTGGGCCTGGAGACTCATAACGTGTATATATGATATTTTATCCTCTCCTATAGATGTATCAAAGGCAAAGCACCAAATGTGTAGTGTACTTGGAAAGGGAACGCTCACGTGCAGCGTGGCAGATAATCTGGACACAGGCCGCAAAATCATCTTCTTGTGTTTCTTATAGGGAAAATCTGCACAAAATTCACCTTTACTGGGATCATAGAAACACAGAAGATTGAAAGCAGAAAAAACACCTGGTTAATCTAGTTGGTCCTTTTAGTAATTCCTTTCCTATTATCTTAGGATAGATTTATGTATACACCAGGTGGGTTTACATTCTGTTATTGTAGTTTTACCAACCACATCTGCTGGAAGTTCCCTCCAAGTATCTACAACACTTCCCTCCTGAACCCTATTTAGTCCTGTGACATATATAGGGTTTCCACCATGTCACCCCTCTCCCTTCTTTCCTCCAGACTGACCGTGGCTTGTTGGACGGTTGTTTCATTGACTGGAGACCCCCTTGGCTTGGTTGTTTCTTCCCGGTAGAAGGTCTGGCTAGCTCACTTATTTTGAGAAACACGTGATGGTGTCTTCGCAGTATTTTTGCATACTAGGACATCAATGTGACACAATGGGAGGAGGACATTGCAGCGATCTGTAGTCACTCAAGAATCTTATGGACAGAATTTCATACCACTTACATTCTCCTGACATCTCATCTCTGTGGATCCATGAATAATGTGATGAGCCTTTACCATACTTCTAATGCATGAACTTTGTCAGAACATCGTCGCTGTCCTGTGATGGTCTCATCCAATGGCTTACATAACTTCTCTATATTTCCTACAATATCCAGCACTTGTAATAAGAAAGACCTTGGTCTCTTACCAGCCTGACATGGTGTCAGGGTACACAGGGATCACATGCTGCACGATGCTGTAAATCCTCATCTGTTTTATAACAAACCTCATTCTCCTTTGACGATTATTCTCTTTGTCCCCAGGAGAAGAGGTGAACATTAACAAGCAATATAATGTCATTATTTTATATTTTATATGATTTTATACATAATTAATCTTCTAAGATTCTTGATGGTCAATGTAAAAATATTGTAATATACTGTACTTACTATGACTAAAGAGGGAAGAAAAGCCAAAGACTTGTTTTTTAGAGGTATATCTAGAATCAACCATTTGTTTGTTTATTTAATTGTTTATTTAAAAAAAAAAAATAGCATGAAGTCCCTTTGTACAAATACAAACCAGGCAGCAACAGCCTGGTATTACTAGGGTAGGAAGAGCCATGGATACTAGAACAGGAAGGGACATGGATACTGGCCTTGTCTACCATGATAACATTAACTTAAAGGAGAAGTCCAGCGAAAAGTTTTATTAAATTATTGTATTGCCCCCCCCCCCCCCCAAAAAAAAAAAAAGTTATACAAATAACCAATATACACTTATTACGAGAAATGCTTATAAAGTGCTTACTTCCCTGCACTTACTACTGCATCAAGGCTTCACTTCCTGGATAAAATGGTGATGTCACTTCCTGGATAACATGGTGATGTCACGACCCGACTCCCAGAGCTGTGCGGGCTGTGGCTGCTGGAGAGGATGATGGTAGGGGGATGCTCAGTGTCCCTCCAGTGCCCTGTCTCCCTCAGTGTTTCCCTGCCATTATCCTCTCCAGCAGCCACAGCCTGCACAGCTCTGGGAGTCGGGTCGTGACATCACCATTTTATCCAGGAAGTGAAGCCTTGATGCAGTAGTAAGAGCAGGGAAAAAAGCACTTTATGTGCATTTTCCGTAATAAGTGTATATTGGTGATTTGTATAACTTTTAGGGGGCAATACAATACTTTAACAAAGATTTTTTGCCTGACTTCTCCTATAAGGGTTGTTCATTTCTGATGCTCTGAGCTTTACAGTACTTAGCTCTTCCTCATACCCCTGGTGGCTATGAGAACTGTGATAGTAATAAGGCAGTTAGTTCTGGCCTCTTTACGAACCAACACTCAGCACCTGCTTAGCAATGGATGATCCAGGAAATGTGTGAAAAAATATTAATTAGTTATAAATAGAGAGAGAAAGATAAACGATTAATCGTAGCTCTCCTTGACTGTGTACCTCAAGTTGTGTACAACATACACGGAGCACTAGACATATGTTTTCAAAATGCTTTATATAAAAGATACAGTAAATCGGCAAAGTATAGATCATGGCAGCCTAGTGTATGGCCTAGATTTCCTTGGTGAAGCAGAGAGCACCTGGGCCATAAAGCATCCCTGGCTTACTCCAGTATAAAGAGTATAGTGGTGATGCACAGCCTCACTGCTCAGTCTGAGGCAGTTATTTCCTATGGACGTTGGACTCATCTCTACTCATTTGCATATTGAGCATACGATACAAATCATCAGGACAGGCAGGATGGGGTGAGTATGGGTGGGGGTATCCAGCAGTAGGGTGGGTTCAGGTGGCCTTCCAAAGGTGACAGGTTCCCTTTAAGATTTTATGCTTCCCTACCTGGCATAAAAAATTCCCACAGTGGAGTACAGAGTTTTTATCATATGGATCTACAGTTCCTAGTACAGCTTGAGGAATGGTAAGAATTTTTTTGGGTGGAGTTACTGTTTCACCCATCATCACTGCAGCCCAAGTGAACACAACAATGATGGGACACAGTCCCAGGATACTCAATATCTCAGGCATCTTCTCTATATGTGTGATGTTCCTTCCTCAACATTGAAATTGGAAGAACAAAAAGGACAAGACACAAAGTTATAATGCAGAGCTGGACAACAATAGATCTATCCTCTTCAGTGATGGCTCCCACTTTTGTCTCAGATGCAACAATAGCCAAAGACTGGTTTGGAGACCAAAGTGAGCAACACCATGAAGAGGCACTATCACAC
The DNA here is from genome assembly GCF_027789765.1 of Dendropsophus ebraccatus. Classification (NCBI taxonomy): domain Eukaryota; kingdom Metazoa; phylum Chordata; class Amphibia; order Anura; family Hylidae; genus Dendropsophus; species Dendropsophus ebraccatus. Next base: position 228,611,242 of record NC_091454.1, read on the forward strand.
TATTCCCACCCCCAGGTGTACAGAGTAGAATGATATAATTTATGGTAGCCAGACCCCTATAGTCTTCATTCCCAATAAACTAACAGCTCAGCATTACATGGATTTGGTTGTGGAACCAGTGTTATAGCCTTTTCTCCAAAGTTCCCCCAGGAATGATTGTTCAACACAATACCAGGCCACATGTTGCTCCTGCTGCTGTGAGCAGCCTGGCTTGTCTATACGCACCACCACCATGGCCTGCAGTGTCTTGGTATTTGTCTCCCATTGAGCACATCTGGGACGTCATTGGTCCACATTTGGAAAAGGAGCTGCGAGCAGTGGATGATTTGAGTTCCCAAGTGCATTCAGCGTGTACTAGCATTGGGGTCCTCACTGCGTAGACGATCGCAGCCACCTTGTCTTAGCTTACAAAGATGCTAGAAGAAGGGCTGAGGAAAATGACAAGACTGAGGCATCATGTACAAGACAAAGCGCACATAAGAAGTGAAAAACAGGTGCTGAAGACTTTCTTCCTATAACACTAAAGAATGTATGAGCATGTAGGAAAATACGATGGTCATGAATGGGATTATTGTACCCACATACACAATATATACTGTGACCATGTTATAATAGGAGGTGTCGGAGCAGGACAGTCTGGGCAGTGGTGGGATGTCACACTAGAAGTGGTCAATAAGGTTTTTACATTTGTATGTAAAGCTTGGTTGTACTAAAGACTCTAAAAATCCAATGGAGAAAGCAGCAGAAAAAAGATGCAAACATTTCTACTTAGTCATTAAAAACATGTAATGGAGTGAATGACAGACAGCATAACAGTGCTATAAAACATAGGAAGCACAGTATGAAAGTAGAAGAGTAGAGAAACAAATGAAAATTAAGTACTTTTAATCACTCTGAGCCAACAGATTTGACAGAGTACAAAGTGGGACACTGCATACTCACCCTCTGAACATAAGTTTTCCTTGGCATGCCTGCTTGTGTGGAGAAAGTGTCCTAAAAAGGAATGGTTAAGTGAAAGATGCAACAGTGAAGTGCAAACAGTTTATTAAGAGTGATAAAAAAGGTTCAAAGGAAAAAGTGTCCATATTCAGTTCACACTAGATAAATGAATATGGATAATGGCCATAGTTAAAAACTATGGAAAAAATGACACAGTCAGCACATAGTCAAACAGGAGCAGAATGTCCTGAAGAATAAGGTCAATAATAGAGATGAGCGAACCTCGAACATGCTCAAGTCCATCCGAACCTGAACTTTCGGCATTTGATTAGTGGTGGCTGCTGAAGTTGGATAAAGCCCTAAGGCTATATGGAAAACATGGATATAGTCATTGGCTGTATCCATGTTTTCCAGCCCCCGCTAATCAAATGCCGAAATTTCGGGTTCGGATGGACTCGAACCCGAACCGGGTTCGCTCATCTCTAGTCAATAACTGAGTTTTGTTTAATTAGCCTGAAAAACGGAGATGATCAGTCACCTTATCCTTGGTGCTTCATTAGGATCTCTGCAAAGGAATAAGGGTCAAAGTCACTCTGGTCTTGAATCACCATCAGTATCACTATTAACGGCCACTTTCATTAATATTATCAACCACCACCTGACTAACAGGCCCCACAGGGTACATACTCCAAAGAAATAACAAATACAAAAGAGGGTTCCTATAGTTCCCCATCATCAGTAGGAAGTCTGGAAGTCGTACAATCACCACATGCACAACACTGCTAAGAACATCACCAATACAAAAGGGCCACAGAGATGGCAGCCAGGCTTATGGCTGAAGGGACATTCCTTTCACGGACCCTAAAACCCTTCCATAGACAAATTTACAACTAGCATCATTGCCCTTTGCACAACTCTGGTGCTGATTTAACCCCTTAGGAGACACAGACAGTTTTCAAATATGACACGTGTCACTTTATGCATTAATAACTTTGTGATCCAAGATTGTTTTTTTATGACATATTCTACTTTATTTTAGTGGTAAATTTGGGTTGATAGCTTTCGGATTTTTGGGTGAAAAACTCCAAAATGTTGGGAATTTTTTTTTTTAAAAAAATAGCATTTTTTGTATTTGAAAGTCTCTGCCAATAAGGAAAATAGTAATACTACATAAATTATTTATTAATTTATATCTATAACATGTCTACTTTATATTAACAGCATTTGGTGAACATGCTTTACTTTTTTAGGATGTTAGAAGCCATAAATATTTAGCAGCAATTTTCAAATTTTTCATGAATATTTCAAACTCAGAAATTCTTTAGGCACCAGTTTAGTTTTGGAGCATATTTTAGAGGCCTGTAAACTAGAAACCCCCATAATTTACCCTTTCAAGTATTCAAATTTACATTCGTACAGTTTTTTAACCTTTTGGGTATTTCACAGGAATAACTGCAAAGTAAGAGTGAAAAGTTAAAATTAGCATTTTCTATGCAGAGATTCCAATTGTAATCCTATGTAAGGACCTACTATAACTGACTGGTGCAGCTAGGGGTTAAATGGCCAACCAGAACTGAAGTTGAATAAACTTTAAATTTGGCGAACACGTACAGACAACCCATTTTGAAGCTGCACTTCCTCTGAGACCTGAGTAAGATGCTAGTGCATTGTCTGGAATCAGAGCCAGGGGCATGCAAAGGGCTATAGTGCACGTTGGGGATTAAACAAGGTACATAGTGGAACACATCACCTGCTTTTCCACAATGGTTCCTGCTCATTTGTTATATCCCTCCATAACCATGTGGTGTCCATTTGGATTCTGGAACATTGATATGAGTCAATACTGATCTCATATCCATGATGTAACAGTCATCTCATGAAGCAAGATTTTCTTTGAACCACAATACTCTGATATTGTGAAGACCACCAGACATGCTTCAACAGGGATACTTCTCTACTAATCAGTAAAGTAGTTGTAAAGTATAACCCTTCCCAAAAAGATAACATAATCGCAGCTAGGGCTTTTTCCAGTCTACCACCACCTCCGAGCCTGACCGTATTTTCCATGAGTTGAACATAGACCCAACCTATGTAAACAAAACTGAGGAAACACTCTTTTTTACACATTGGTTGCTCAGGGCCCTTTTTATCTCTTGGTTCCTCAGAGTATATATAAGTGGATTTAGCATCGGGGTCACTACCACATAGAAGATCGCCGTCACCTTGTCTTGAGTGGTGATAACGTTAGAAGGAGGATGTAAGTAGGTGATGAAAAGTGTCATGTAAAAGAGTGAGGTACACATGAGGTGTGAGGAGCAGGTGCTGAAGGCTTTCTTCCTTCCCTCTATAGATTTCATACGTAACACTGAAATAATAATGAACATATAGGAGAATATGATGACCAGGAATGGAATTATGGTTAATATGCCTATAATATATCTTGTCATCATGTTACAATAGAAGGTGTCGGAGCAGGAGAGCTTGACCAGTGGTTGGAAGTCACAGTAGAAGTGGTCTATGAGGTTTGATCCACAAAACTGGAGACTAAATGTACAGGCAGTGTATACAGATGACTGTAAGAAGCCAATGAAGAAGACAACAGAGACAAGACTGAAACATTTTGCTGTAGTCATAATAGACACATAGCGGAGCGGGTGGCAGATGGCAACATAGCGGTCATAGGACATGGTGGAGAGAAGGAAATTTTCACTTCCTCCTAGAGCAGCATGGAGGAAGAACTGAAGAGCACAGCCATTATATGTGATGACCTTCTCCACCGAGATTAGGTCAAAGATCAATTTTGGTGTGATGTTGGAGGAATAGAAGACGTCTATCAGAGAGAGGAAGCCCAAGAAGTAGTACATGGGTGAGTGGAGTCTGGAGGTGTTACAGACGAGGGCTATAATGCCAATGTTACCTACTATAGCCATGAGGTAAAGAAGTAAGAATAAAAAGAAGAGAAACGGTATGAGCTTCTCATTATTAGTCAGTCCGGAGAACATAAACATGGTCACCTGTGTCCTGTTCATAAGGTCCATGGAGCCTGACCTTCAGTATTAGAAGTCACGAGTACTAAACAGTTTGGCAATGGCTGAGACTCATGTACTGTATAACTGCATGAATGTCTAAATTTTACCATAATTTGGTAAAAACATCTAAAAAATTGTTGTATTAAAATATTTCAAAATACAAATTTCCATCATTGAGGATTTTCCTCCTTTCTGTAGGGATAAAGAAGACAGTAACCCGATATGACCATCATAAGAACCAGAGAGTTTAAAGTACAGTATTAACAAAGCAAAGTGCTTCATTAGCTCGGCACTCAGCCGGCTGCCTTTCAACTCTGTGCCGCTCTGGTCTCTGGTCTCCGATATTTCCAGTTTCCCAGGACTGGATCCAGCTTTTCCAGACTCCTGGAGTGGAGCAGCATAGAGTTCAAAGGCAGACACTTGTGTAACTGTATATATATTCAAAGAAATAAAACTGGGGATAACAAAACTAGGGAAGACTTGGGTATTGAGGGAACATGTAAGCTTACAGGTAGCTCTCAATGTCAGACAGCGGCTTCAAAGACAAATATGATATTAGGACGTACAGATAAAGATGACAGTGCTAGAAACCCTCATGGTTCTTATAACTAAAGAAATCCTAAAGCAGTTCCAATCTATGCTCCTAATGCTACATGTTATCAGATTTCAAGCTCACACCTAATGTCTAACCTCTCTAATGGAGGTGTCTCTATGACGGATGTCTATGACTATTACCTCTCTAAGGGAGGTATCTCTATGCCGGATGTCAATGACTATTACCTCTTCAATGGAGGTGTCTCTATGCCGGATGTCTATGACTATTACCTCTCTAATGGAGGTATCTCTATGCCGGATGTCTATGACTATTACCTCACTAATGGAGGTGTCTCTATGCCGGATGTCTATGACTATTACCTCACTAATGGAGGTATCTCTATGCCGGATGTCTATGACTATTACCTCTTCAATGGAGGTGTCTCTATGCCGGATGTTTATGACTAATACCTCTCTAATGGAGGTGTCTCTATACTGGATGTTTATGACTATTACCTCTCTAATGGAGGTGTCTCTATGCCGGATGTTTATGACTAATACCTCTCTAATGGAGGTGTCTCTATACTGGATGTTTATGACTATTACCTCTCTAATGGAAGTGTCTCTATGCCGGATGTCTATGACTATTACCTCTCTAATGGAGGTGTCTCTATGCCGGATGTCTATGAGTATTACCTCTTCAATGGAGGTGTCTCTATTCCGGATGTCTATGACTATTACCTCTCTAATGGAGGTATCTCTATGCCGGATGTCTATGACTATTACCTCTTCAATGGAGGTGTCTCTATGCCGGATGTCTATGACTATTACCTCACTAATTGAGGTGTCTCTATGCCAGATGTTTATGACTATTACCTCTCTAATGGAGGTGTCTCTATACTGGATGTCTATGACTATTACCTCTCTAATGGAGGTGTCTCTATACTGGATGTTTATGACTATTACCTCTCTAATGGAAGTGTCTCTATGCCGGATGTCTATGACTATTACCTCTCTAATGGAGGTGTCTCTATGCTCGATGTCTATTACTATTACTGTACCTCTCTAATGGAGGTGTCTCTATGCCGGATGTCTATGACTATTACCTCTCTAAGGGAGGTGTCTCTATGCCGGATGTTTATGACTATTACCTCTCTAATGGAGGTGTCTCTATACTGGATGTTTATGACTATTACCTCTATAATGGAAGTGTCTCTATGCCGGATGTCTATGACTATTACCTCTCTAATGGAAGTATCTCTATGCCGGATGTCTATGACTATTACATCTCTGTTCATTTATACAAGAAACCTTCCTAGACATCCCTACATGCCTGCAATCCAACTTATGTTCTATTGTCTACAAGGGCTCCATTGAAATTTACCAAACCAATAGTAATAGACTGATGGCACCAAGGTCCCAACATTCCATTACTTTCTAGTCTACAAGATAGTCCTTCATTATCAATTGCAGCCCTTTGGCTGTTATATGACTATGGTGACTCCGTGAACCCTGTAACACACACAGTACTGGCTTTGCAACACTGCAGAACAGGCTATATTTCCACCCTATTGCCATCATCTTTAGATGATCCAATTGCTGCCTCTTCTCTATTTTCCAAGTCTGCCCCTGTCCCTGGGATACTCATATTATGTATATAATATTCTACGTGTACTTCACTCCTCAGCTCTACTTAAAGGAGAAGTCCGGCCAAAATTAATTTTTGATATGTTGTTACTTATGAAAAGTTATACAAATTTCTAATGTACATTAATTATGGGAAATGCACATATAGAGCTATTTCCCTTAATTTAGTAGATCAGGAAGTGTTAGAAATATCTCTGAAGAAGTGACGTCACGACCCAGGGTGTAATTCCTATGGAGTGTCCAGCAGGGGGCGCTCTCTATATAGAAGTCTATGGGACTTTATTGTTTCTATGGGTTTCTATGTAATGTAATGTAATGTAGTGTACAGTGCTTTATTGAATGAATACATCTATGGAATACTTTGGGGAGCAAGTGTCCTTGCTCCCCAAAGTATTGCATAAATGTATTCATTCAATACATTCAATACACAGTAAGCCCGCCGAATTTCCGCCGCATTCCCGCCGATCCGCTGCATTCCCGCCGATCCGGACCATATACATTGAACTACAGCTCCCATCATCTGCTTCTAGTATGAACAGGTGATGGGAGCTGTAGCTGGGTAATGGATATGACATGCCGCCGGGCGCAGGGGGGAGCCGCTCAGTACACAGCAGCTCTCCCCCCTCCTCCTCCTCCTTCCGGGATAACTTCCGCCTATACCAATGCTGACTCCCTGCCTGGCCGCCGCTCTCCGCTCTCCCCCCCATACATACCGGCTCCCGATGCATCCTGGTGTCCGCGCTGATGCCGGGAGCCGGTATGTATGGGGGGAGAGCGGAGAGCGGCGGCCAGGCAGGGAGTCAGCATTGGTATAGGCGGAAGTTATCCCGGAAGGAGGAGGAGGAGGGGGGAGCGCTCCTGTGTACTGAGCGGCTCCCCCCTGCGCCCGGCGGCATGTCATATCCATTACCCAACTACAGCTCCCATCACCTGTTCATACTAGAAGCAGATGATGGGAGCTGTAGTTCAATGTATATGGTCCGGATCGGCGGGAATGCAGCGGATCGGCGGGAATGCGGCGGAAATTCGGCGGGCTTACTGTGTATTGAATGTATTGAATGAATACATTTATGCAATACTTTGGGGAGCAAGGACACTTGCTCCCCAAAGTATTCCATAGATGTATTCATTCAATAAAGCACTGTACACTACATTACATTACATTACATAGAAACAATAAAGTCCCATAGACTTCTATATAGAGAGCGCCCCCTGCTGGACACTCCATAGGAATTACACCCTGGGTCGTGACGTCACTTCTTCAGAGATATTTCTAACACTTCCTGATCTACTAAATTAAGGGAAATAGCAGTATATGTGCATTTCCCATAATTAATGTACATTAGAAATTTGTATAACTTTTCATAAGTAACAACATATCAAAAATTAATTTTGGCCGGACTTCTCCTTTAATACCACTTATTAAAGGATTGAAAATGGAGCCTGTTTCCTGCGAAAAGTTCACACCACTGACTTCCTCCTGACATCTCACCTCTGTGGATCCAGATGGGATGAGACTTTACCATACTTCTAAATACTAATCCAGTGGCTTACATCAATTCTCTGTATTAGAATGTATAGGAGAATTATCAGATCTCATCATATCCAGCACGTATGCTAAGAACGTCGTCAGTCTCTTTCCTGCCTGACACCATGTCCGGGGACGTCACCGACATTCGGGGACCAGCTGCTCTCATTATACTGTAAATCTTCATCTGTTTTATAATAAACCTCATTCCCTTTGGGGATTAGTCTCTGTGTCCCTGGGGCCCCGGAGAATACATAACAATTAACAAGCAATATTGTGTCATTAGTTTATATTTGTATAAATAAAGATTCTTCCAGGACGCGTCTCTATGGGAATAGTGATATACTTATTATATTTATAACTAATGATGAGCAAAACCTCCGAGATTTGTTCCAAGAGGTTTCACTAGAGTCAGCTGCCATATTTGTTTCCCTTTCTCCTTTGTTTACCTGCCAGGGGTCTTCTACAATACGTCGTCCAGTGTTAAGTTATTGCTAATTCACTGTTCTAATCTGTTTTGTTTTAAATTCTTTTATAGATTTTTATATATTAATTTAAAAAAAAATAAAATTATAAAAAAACAACAACTGGCTGCCTGTGTGATAACTAAACAAACTCAAACCAAGCAGTAGCAGCCTGGTATTACTAGGGCAGGAAGGGACATGGATTTTGAACCTTTCCATCCCGATAACGCCAGTCTGTTACTGCCCCAAACCTAGTGCACCAGTTTTGATGCCCTGGGACTGATGGTACCTGCTTCTTCCCCATACCTCTGGTGTAAGGCAGTTACTGCTAGCCATTTTACAGACTAACACTTAGCCCTTGCTGAGTTAGCCATGATCAAGGAAAATTTGTAAAAAGAAAAGAAATGATTAGTAAAAATCTTAATAAACACTTTTATAGTTTCCTTCCTTGATTACTGTCACAGGGTTTCCTGGGCAAGGTCAGAAGGGATGGTAGATGGTAACGCACAAATGGCCGTTCTATTTTGCCCAGGAAAGTCTTTGGCATTAGGCAGATACAGTGAGTCAATAATGTATAAAACATCACTGGCGTATTATGGTGCATGGCATAGATTCCCTGGGTGAAGCATAAAGCTTCCGGTGATGTACAGCCTCACCGCTGAGGCTCTGCTCCTGTAAGCAAATAGCCTGAAGTGAATTCCAAAAACATCAGATTTAGATTAATTAAAATTTTGGGGGAAATATAGGTTGAAACAGGTTTGTGACTAATAAACATTTGTAATGGCCAATTTGACTAAACAGGCCTCTTTTTCTATGTTTAAAACTTTCCAGGAACATTTCCTTAGAGCAGAGGTGACAGGGAGCAGTTATTTAAAGGAGCCTTAAAACAACTGGTTTCAGAAAGTTATACAGTTCTGTAAATTACTTCTAGTCTCTAGTCTTCCAGTACTTATCAGCTGCTGTATGTCCCGAAGGAAGTGGTGTTTTCTCTCCAGTCTGATACAGTGCTCTCTGCTGCCACCTCTGTCTATGTCAGGAACTGTCCAGACAAGCAACAAATCCCCATAGAAAACCTCTCTGGACAGTTCCTGACATGGACAGAGGGGGCAGCAGAGAGCTCTGTGCCAGACTGGAAAGTATACACCACTTCCTGTGGGACATACAGCAGCTGATAAGTATGGGAAGACTTGAGGACTTTAAATAGAATATAAGATTACAGAGATTACAAATCTATATAACTTTCTGAAGCCAGTTGATTTGAAAGAAAAAGCTTCATTTCCCCTAATGATTTTCTTTTTCCTGTGCAGAGCAAAGACTGACAAGTGTTGCATTAGGAGGTAAATAAACAATAAACTAAAATCTTACTATCAAATACAAACAATTATGTTATCTACATTGCATTTAATATAATATAAAATATATATCTTCAGAAATGATTTCCCATGATGCGAAGGGCGGAGTAGACGTGTATTCTCTCCTTTCTCACTTAGTTGAATTGTTGTTGCCTTGTATGCAGTATAATATGATCATATACAAAGCATTTACTTGGCATCTATATGTGATCTTCTGTCATATTCTCCATCAACACATGTTTGGGGAGTTATTAGGGGATTCATTGGGTCTTATTAAGGTCTTTCATGGAGAGGAGTTGGTGAGCTGGTCCAGAGATTGGTTACCTATTGGGGCTACTGTAGCCACAGGAGGGATAGCTTATAGAGCCCTGTGATAAAGCATTGGAGACACAATTAATACAGTAGGCAACGCTTTGGTCCTGCCGGACCTTTGTCATGCCCAAGTCTCTGTGAGGAGTATGTGAAGAGCAGCGACTCTCCACCAGATTTTGGCTCTCCACATACTCTCGTTGGACTGAAAGGAGCTTGTATTGCCCCAATAACACTTTAGTTTAAACTGCAATTCATTAAGAGTGCCTTGGTCTTCCTACATGGTGTAATGAGGTGTCCTTTAAGCATCTACTTTTTTAATTTTTCTGTAGAATCACTTCCAGAAAGGCTTTGTGAAGTCATCACTACGAGGAGGTCTGTGTGACGTCATCACTACCTGGAGGTCTGTGTGAAGTCATCACTACCTGGAGGTCTGTGTGAAGTCATCACTACCTGGAGGTCTGTGTGACGTCATCACTACCTGGAGGTCTGTGTGAAGTCATCACTACCTGGAGGTCTGTGCGAAGTCATCACTACCTGGAGATCTGTGTGAAGTCATCACTACCTGGAGGTCTGTGTGAAGTCATCACTACCTGAAGGTCTGTGTGAAGTCATCACTACCTGGAGATCTTTGTGAAGTCATCACTACCTGGAGGTCTGTGTGAAGTCATCACTACCTGGAGGTCTGTGTGACGTCATCACTACCTGGAGGTCTGTGTGAAGTCATCACTACCTGGAGGTCTGTGTGAAGTCATCACTACCTGGAGGTCTGTGTGAAGTCATCACTACCTGGAGATCTTTGTGAAGTCATCACTACCTGGAGGTCTGTGTGAAGTCATCACTACCTGGAGGTCTGTGTGAAGTCATCACTACCTGAAGGTCTGTGTGAAGTCATCACTACCTGGAGATCTTTGTGAAGTCATCACTACCTGGAGGTCTGTGTGAAGTCATCACTACCTGGAGGTCTGTGTGAAGTCATCACTACCTGGAGATCTGTGTGAAGTCATCACTACCTGGAGGTCTGTGTGAAGTCATCACTACCTGGAGGTCTGTGTGAAGTCATCACTACCTGGAGGTCTGTGTGAAGTCATCACTACCTGGAGATCTTTGTGAAGTCATCACTACCTGGAGGTCTGTGTGAAGTCATCACTACCTGGAGGTCTGTGTGAAGTCATCACTACCTGAAGGTCTGTGTGAAGTCATCACTACCTGGAGGTCTGTGTGAAGTCATCACTGCCTGGAGATCTGTGTGAAGCACCAACCCTTACCTCTCACAACAGATGCCCATGGAGCAGCACATCACTGAAAAGTTTTCAAATGTTTTTGGGGTTTTTTCAAATGTTTTTAATGCTCTTCACGTCTAAGCTATCCTGGGTGTGGGACCTAATTAAGAATAGTAGGAATTTGGACACTTCTTGCTCTTTCTCACTGTACACTAACCTCACTTAACCCCTTAGGGACCAAGCCTATTTGGGCCTTAATGACCAGGCTCATTTTTCTAAATCTGACCTCTCTCACTTTATGCGCTTATAGCTCAGTGATGCTTTAACGTATGCTAACGATTCTGAGACTGTTTTTTCATAACATATGGTACTTTATGTTAGTGGCAAAATTTGGTCACTGTCTTGTGCGTTTGTTTGTGAAAAACATCATAATATCATGAAAAATTTGCACTTTACGAACTTTGAAATTCTTTGTTTGTAAAAAAAAAAAAAATGACATGAATAAGTTACTAAGTCACATTATCAATATGTCCTCTTTATTCTGATTTCATTTAGTAAACATATTTTACTTTTTTGAGTGTTACAAGGCTTAAAAGTATTCACCTTCAGGCCATAAAAAAATGGAAAATAGAGATTTTCCAATAATTTTTTTTTTTTTAGATTAAAGCATCTAATTTTCACAATAAACATGAGAGAAAACACACCCAAAAATTTGTAACTCAGGTTTTTCTGAGTACAACGGTACCCCATATGTGGGCATAAACCACTGTATGGGCACACAGCAGCTCAGAAGGTAGGAGCACCAATTAGCATTTCCAGTTCAGATTTTTCTGATGAATTTTCTGAGCACCAGGTGCGTTTGCAGTGTTCCTGTAGTGCCAGCAGAATAGAACCCCCCAAAAGTCATCCCATTTTGGAAAGTGCACCCCTCAAAGAATTTATCTTGGGGTGTGGTGAGCATTTTGACCCCACAGGTATTGGAGGAAAGTATTCAAAACTAGACTGTAAAAATGAAAAAAATTAAATTTTTCCAATAATATGTTTGTTTAGTTTGAAATTTCTCAATTTTATAAGGAACAGGGGAAAAATACACCAAAAAATTTGTAACTCAGGTTTTCTTGAGTACAACTGTACCCCATATGTGGGCGATAACCACTGTATGGGTTTACAGCCGGGCTCAGAAGGGAAGGAGCGCCAATTAGCATTTTCAGTGCAGATTTTTCAGAAGAAATTTCTGAGCGCCAGGTGCGTTTTCAGTGTCCCTGTAGCGTCAGCTGAATAGAATCCCCCCAAAAGTTATCCCATTTTGGAAAGTACACCCCTCAAAGAATACATCTTGGGGTAAGGTGAGCATTTTGACCCCACAGGTATTAGAGGAAAGTATTCAAAACTAGACCGTAAAAATGAAAAGAAAAAAAAATAGAATTTTTCCAATAAAATGTTTGTTTAGTTTGAAATTTCTCAATTTCACTAGGAACAGGGCAGAAAATGCACCCCAAAATTTTTAACAGAGTTTCTCTTGAGTACAATGGTACCCCATATGTGGGCATAAACCACTGTGTGGGCACACAGCCGGGCTCAGAATGGAAGGAATGTCATTTTAGTTACGAGCAATCTGTGAATGTTTACTGTCTATCTGGAGTGGTTACAGGCAATTGGGGGGGTGTTTACTGGCTATTCGGGTTGGTAATGTACAATCTCGGGCTCTTACAGCTATCCTTGGTGGCGACAGGCAATTTGGTGTGGTTATGGGCAATCTGGGGTTGTTACGGGCAGTCTGTGCCAATCTGGTTTGGTTATGGGCAATCTGGTTTGGTTATGGGCAATTTGGGGTTTTTTACTGGCTATATGGAGTGGTTAGGGGAAATCTGGGGGTGTTTACTGGCTATCTGGGGTGGTTATGGGCAATCTGGGGGTGTTCACTAGCTACCTGGGGTGGTGATGGGCAATCTGAGGGTGTTCACTGGCTACCTGGGATGGTGATGGGCAATTTGGGGTGGTGATGGGCAATCTAGGGAGGTGACAGGAAATCTGGGGTGGTTACAGGCAATCTGGGGTAGTTACAGGCAATTTGGGGTGGTTACAGGCAGTCACTGTCAATCTGGGGTGGTTACGAGCAACCTGTGAATGTTTACTGGCTATCTGGAGTGGTTACAGGCAATCTGGGGGTGTTTACTGGCTATCCGGGGTGGTACTGTACAATCTCAGGGCGTTTACTGCTATCCTGGGTGGCGACTGGCAATCTGGTGTGGTTATGGGCAATCTGGGGTAGTTACGGGCAGTCTGTGCCAATCTGTTTTGATTATGGGCAATCTGGTGTGGCTATATGGGGTGGTTACGGGCAATCTGGGGGGTGTTTACTGGCTATCTGGGGTGTTTATGGGCAATCTAAGGGTGTTCACTGGCTACCTGGGGTGGTGATGGGCAATCTGGGGAGGTGAAAGACAATCTTGGGTGGTGACAGGCAATCTGGGGAGGTTACGTGCAATCTGGGGAGGTGACAGGCAATCTAGGGAGGTTACGTGCAATCTGGGAAGGTGACGGACAATCTGGGGTGGTTACAGGCAGTCAGTGGCAATCTGGGCAGGGCCGTACTTATCACTAGGCACCCGTGGTCCAGTGCCTAGGGCAGCACCTTGCAGGGGGCAGCACCAGGGAGCAGGGGGAAGGAAACAACTTTTTTTGTTGTTTTATTTTTCTAGTCTCCCACCTCCTGTTCAGACTTGCCAGTATATCTGTTGTGTTTTCAAGAGGGGTGAGGGTGGGAGTGGCGGGGCTATGGTGGTATTGGTCTGGTCTGGTATGGCAGTGTTATCCAGTCACAGTATCGGGGTATTGGTCAGGTCTGGTATGGTGGGGTTATCTGTAGAAAATGGCGTTAGCACCTGTAGTTTATGGCTCGCCGCAGTAGGATGACATCAGAGAGGTTTCTTTATAAAATGTAGATTTATTGCTTCTTCTTTAAAAGTAGTGAAAGTTACAAAATTGAATAGAAAAGAATATCAGAGAAACGTCTTACAGCCCTTAGTGTCTAGTGTCCATAGTTCATATGAGTCCTTTGAAGTGAAGGGTTTGTCTTACAAATCGTCACGAGCTTCAGGCAGCTGTTGCTTCACTCAAGCATCCTGGGAGACATTCCTTCCTTCACGCTTCCATCATGGATTCCTCACGCTTACATCACAACCTTCTCCTTGAAGGCTCTGGATCCTTCTTGTGACATAGGGCTCATACCTTCTGTACAGCCCTGATCCAACCAACCTCCATCTTGGTAACTACCATCTTATATAGGTTCATGACTCACTGTCAATGTCATGTGTGTGGGCGTGTTTATTATAATTGAGTGTTTGTGTCTGCACATATATGACCATAACAAATATAGAACTCTTTCTCTATGCATCAGCATAACCTGTTTCCACTCATGGATGTATAGTTATCGTGCTGTGTACTGGCATTACCACCCTACATAGTCATGGAACCGTGAATAGTGCTGTGTACACTTATGTATCTATTTCCAACTTATACACGTCTCCTTAGTATAGAATATGATATTATAATGTCAGTATTACAATCACTTTATACAGTGAATAGTGTTGTGCTATTATGGTGAGGTCAGCAGTATATATATGACTTACATTATATTATACCAAGATATTGTTCATTGTAAAACACATCATATTTAACATTATCCAGTCACAGTATGGCGGTATTGGTCAGGTCTAGTATGACAGTGTTATCCAGTCACAGTATAAGGGTATTGATCAGGTCTGGTATGGTGGGGTTATTCAGTCACAGTGTAGAAGTATTGTTCAGGCCTGTGTGGTGGTGTTAAATGTGATGCCTAGAGCTATCATCTACCAATCTTCCAATCATGATGCTAATTCGTGAGTAAAGATGGGTTGTCTTCAGGTTTAGTGCTTAGGGCAGCAGCAGCTGGTAATACGGCCCTTAATCTGGGGTGGTTATGGGCAATCTGTGGATGTTTACTGGCTATCTGGAGTGGTTGCAGGCAATCTGGGGGTGTTTACTGGCTATTCGGGGTTGTAATGTACAATCTCGGGGCATTTACTGCTATCCTGGGTGGCGACAGGCAATCTGGTGGGGTTATGGGCAATCTGGGGTGGTTACGGGCAGTCTGTGCCATTCTGGTTTGGTTATGGGCAATCTAGTTTGGTTATGGGCAATTTGGGGGTGTTTACTGGCTCTATGGGGTGGTTATGGGCAATCTTGGGGTGTTCACTAGCTACCTGGAGTGGTGATGGGCAATCTGAGGGTGGTTACTGGCTACCTGGAGTGGTGATGGGCAATCTGAGGGTGTTTACTGGCTACCTGGGGTGGTGATGGGCAATCTGGGATGGTGACATGCAATCTGGGGAGGTGACGGGCAATCTGGGGAGGTGACGGGCAATCTGGGGTGGTTACAGGCAATCTGGAGTGGTTACAGGCAGTGAGTGGCAATCTGGGGAGGTTACAGGCAATCTGGGTTGGTTACGGGCAGTCTGTGGCAATCTGGGGTGGTTACGGGCAATCTGGGGTATTTACTTACTATCTGGGGTGTTTACTGGCTATCTGGGGTGGTAAGGGGCAATCTGGGGGTGTTCACTTGCTACCTGGGGTGGTGATGGGCAATCTGAGGATGTTCACTGGCTACCTGGGGTGGTGACGGGCAATCTGGGGAGGTGACGGGCAATCTGGGGAGGTGACGGGCAATCTGGGGTGGGTACAGGCAATCTGGAGTGGTTACGGGCAGTCAGTGGCAATCAGGGGTGGTTACGGGCAAACTGGGTTGGTTACAGGCAATCTGGGGTGGTTACAGGCAATCTGTGGCAATCTGGGGTAGTTATGGGCAATCTGGGGTGGTGACGTGCAATCTGGGGAGGTGACGGTCAATCTTGGGTGGTTACAGGCAATCTGGAATGGTTACGGGCAGTCAATGGCAATGGTATTGGTCAGGCCTGTGTGGTGGTGTTAAATGTGACGCTTAGAGCTATCATCTACCAATCTTCCAATCATGATGCTAATTCGTGAGTGAAGATGGGGTGTCTTCAGGTTTAGTGCTTAGGGCAGCAGCAACTGGTAATACGGCCCTGAATTTGGGGTGGTTATGGGCAATCTGTGGATGTTTACTGGCTGTCTGGAGTGGTTGCAGGCAATCTGGGGGTGTTTACTGGCTATTCAGGGTGGTAATGTACAATCTCGGGGCATTTACTGCTATCCTGGGTGGCGACAGACAATCTCGTGTGGTTATGGGCAATCTGGGGTGGTTACGGGCAGTCTGTGCTAATCTGGTTTGGTTATGGGCAATCTAGTTTGGTTATGGGCAATCTGGGGGTGTTTACTGGCTATATGGGGTGGGTATGGGCAGTCTGGGGGTGTTCACTAGCTACCTGGAGTGGTGATGGGCAATCTGAGGGTGGTTACTGGCTACCTGGGGTGGTGATGGGCAATCTGAGGGTGTTTACTGGCTACCTGGGGTGGTGATGGGCAATCTGGGATGGTGACGGGCAATCTGGGGATGTGACGGGCAATCTAGGGAGGTGACGGGCAATCTGGGGTGGTTACAGGCAATCTGGAGTGGTTACGGGCAGTGAAGGGCAATCTGGGGTGGTTACAGGCAATCTGGAGTGGTTACGGGCAGTGAGTGGCAATCTGGGGAGGTTACAGGCAATCTGGGTTGGTTACGGGCAGTCTGTGGCAATCTGGGGTGGTTACGGGCAATCTGGGATATATACTGACTATCTGGGGTGGTTATGGGCAATCTGGGGTGTTTACTGGCTATCTGGGGTGGTAAGGGGCAATCTGGGGTGTTCACTTGCTACCTGGGGTGGTGATGGGCAATCTGAGGGTGTTCACTGGCTACCTGGGGTGGTGATGGGCAATCTGGGGAGGTGACGGGCAATCTGGGGAGGTGACGGGCAATCTGGGGTGGGTACAGGCAATCTGGAGTGGTTACGGGCAGTCAGTGGCAATCGGGGTGGTTACGGGCAAACTGGGGTGGTTACAGGCAATCTGGGTTGGTTACAGGCAGTCTGTGGCAATCTGGGGTAGTTATGGGCAATCTGGGGTGGTGACGTGCAATCTGGGGAGGTGACAGTCAGTCTGGGGTGGTTACAGGCAATCTGGAATGGTTACGGGCAAACTGGAGTGGTTACAGGCAATCTGGGGTGGTTACGGGCAATCTGGGGGTGTTCACTGGCTATCTGGGGTGGTCACAGGCAATGTGGGGTGGTGACAGGTAATCTGAGTGGTTTACAGGTAAACTGGAGTGGTTATGAGTAATCTGGGGTGGTTACAGATAATCCGGGGCACATGACTTTGGTGACAGGGCATAAAAAGTGGCGGCAGCATTTGGAACAATTAATCAGCGGTATATAGTATATAACGCTGATTGCTTGCACCAGGACCACAACAGGTGGTCCCAGATCAGTGCTCCATGCTCTCTGCCACCTCCGGTGGTGGAGAGAATGGGGCTTTGATCATTTTTAGAAACCTTGGATTCACGGTGAGAAGAGATGAAAGCGTTCAGCTGCGCCGTCAATGCCCGTTACCAGTGGCCGTTGCGGGGACTGACCGGGACTAACCCCACACTCTGCCCCAACCCCTCAGCTACCTTCGATAGATCGAAGGAGGGTGCAGCAGGCCTTACCGGCGCCGCTGCACTTATCTGTGCCATTGCCATAAAGAGCTGATTACAGCAAAATAGAGCCTATTAGTGATCGCCGTAAAAACCCGTATCAGCGGTCACTAATAACATAATACATGTATTCTCTGGGTCACTACGGTTACGGCGATACCAAAATAGTGTAGGTTTTTTTTTTAACTATTACCACTTTGGCGCAATAGAAACTGTCTTCCTAGCAAAAACCCACAAAAACTGTCGCCACATTGCAAGATGCATAGTGTTCTTATCTTTTGCGTGACAGAGCTGATTTTGGGCTTATTTTTTGCAGGAAGATCTGTAGTTTCTATTGATACCAAGCTTTACTTATCTATGACTTTTTGGTCTCTTTTATGATGTATTTTCTAAAGCAGATTGATACAATACAGCTATCCTGGTACTGTGTTTTGTTTTGTTTTTTGGTACAGTGTCGTGTGATACAATTATTAATATAGTTTTATATATTGGGTTGTTACAGGCATGGCAATACCAAATATGTCTAGGATTTGTGTTTTTGATCTGTTTTATTCAACGGTTTATTGTGTATAGGGAATGTAATACATTTTTATTAGGGGGGGTTAGGGGGGTTTTGGTGCACTTTTTTTTACTTTTACACTAGTGTACATTACTGGACACTAGTGTATTACTGTACAGTAATCTTTGATCACTAATACACTGCACTACTACGTTAAAAGGCAGCTCGGCGGTCACTAAGGTGTTAATTTGATTTCTGCAGAAAGAAAGGGCACAACCAGCTTTTCTTCCACCTAAAATGTTTTGAATACAAATATATGGGACTGGGTGTAGTGAATTGGATAGGTCCTTATGCACAGCCAGAAGTGGTACAAATACAAAAAAAAACAGTAGAAGAAACAGTATAAAAGTACAAAATGTACAGAAATGAATAAAAATGAGACACTATCAATGATTTCAAACCATTAAGTCCCACAGGGCATACAGTGGGACACTGCATACTCACTCTCTGAAGATAAGCCCTTGGCATCCTTCATTGAACAAAGAAGGTAGCCTGAAAAGGAAGGTTTAAGTGTACAGTGCAAAAAAAAAAGTACAAAAAGGTTAATTAAAAAGTTTCCCTGCCCCATGTGGTGTCCTTAGAAAAGTCTGAAAGGAAAAAGTGTCCATATACAGCTCATACCAGATAAAAGAATAGGGTAAAAGGCAATAGGTCCAAACTAGGGAAAACATGGCATAGCTTACATTTTATAGGCACACAGATTCAGCATGCAATGGAGAATGTCAATATTAGAGTATAGTCAGTCAGCCTTAAAATGGAGAAAATCAATCACAACACCTTAAAGTCTCTTTATGCTTGGTGCTTCTTTTCGATCTCTGCAAAGGAATGGAATCCTCAACAGTACAGTGTCCTGTTTGAATCTTGGCCGTTAATACAAGTGAATATTGATATTATGTCTATGATGCTCTAGTCATCTCATGAGGCCATCACGTCATGCTCGTCTTTGAAATACAATTCTCTGAGAAACTAGTTAAAAAGTATAAACAAAACCAAAAAGAAAAAAGAGTTTAGGGCTTCTTTCAGTCAACAACATAAACCCAACCTATGTGAAGGAATCACAGGAAACCTTCTTTTTTATACATTTGTTGCTTAGGGCTCTTTTTATCTCTTGGTTCCTCAGAGTATATATAAGTGGATTTAGCATCGGAGTCACCACCACGTAAAAAACTGCAGTAACCCTTTCTTGTGTGGTGATAACGTTAGAAGGAGGATGTAAGTAGGTGATGAAAAGTGTTATGTAAAAGAGTGAGGTGCACATGAGGTGTGAGGAGCAGGTGCTGAAGGCTTTCTTGATGCCCTCTACAGATTTCATACGTAACACTGAAATAATAATGAACAAATAGGAGAATATGATGGCCAGGAATGGGACTATAGTTAATATGCCTATAATATATCTTGTCATCATATTACAATAGAAGGTGTCGGAGCAGGAGAGCTTGACCAGTGGTTGGAAGTCACAGTAGAAGTGGTCTATGAGGTTTGATCCACAAAACTGGAGACTAAATGTGCAGCCAATAGATACAGATGACTGTAAGAAACCAACGAAGAAGACAACAGAGACAAGACTGAAACATTTTGTTCTAGTCATAATAGACACATAATGGAGCGGGTGGCAGATGGCAACATAGCGGTCATACGACATGGTTGAGAGAAGAAAATTTTCACTTCCTCCCAGAGCTCCAAAGAGGAAGAGCTGAAGAGCACAACAATTATATGTGATGACCTTCTCCACCGAGATTAGGTCGAAAATCATTTTTGGTGTAATGTTGGAGGAATAGAAGACGTCTATCAGAGAGAGGAAGCCCAAGAAGTAGTACATGGGTGAGTGGAGTCTTGAGGTGTTACAGATGAGGGTTATAATGCCAATGTTACCTACTATAGCCATGAGGTAAAGAAGTAAGAGGAAAATAAAGAGAAATGGAATGAGCTTCTCATTATCTGTCAGTCCGGAAAGCACAAACATGGTCACCTGTGTCCTATTCATGATGTCCATGGATTCCGACCTTTAGTATCAGAAGTAATAAATACTGCACAATCAGGCAATGGCCCAGAAATTAGTAGAATATTAACATAATGTGGTAGAAACATCTCCAAAATTCCAAATCATTGTTGTATAAGAAGATTTAACAATAGAAATTTTCATTACTGTGAATTTTCCTTCTTTCTGCAGGGAAAAGAAGACAGTGACCAGAAATGACCATCATCTGTTCAAAATATGAACCTTACAAAATGATTCTCCACATTCCAAGCTGAAAAATCCTAATGTTCATAGCCTCTCATTATAAGAGAGGCCCCCTTCCCATTCAGAGTAATACAGAAAGTCCTCTATAAGCTGGAGGCCTGGGCAAGACCATGACAGGTACATTGCAAAGATGCTCAATGTATAGTATAGTATGTCGGCTTCTGTAGTTGTGTTACTGTATACATACTGAAAAGAATAAAAGTAGGTATAACAGAACAAGAGAAAGACCTGAATATTATGGTAACATGTAAGATAAGCAGCAGCTCTCAATGTCAGCCAGCAGCTGCAAAAGCAAATATGATATAAGGGTGTGCAGATAAAGGTGACAGTGCTAGAAACCCCCTTGACTAAAGGAGTCCTTAAGCAGTTCCAGTCTATGCTTTCAGTAAGTGCTATAGGATTTCAAGCTCAGTTCTAATGTGTAATCTCTCTAAAGGTGTCTCTATGCTGGATGTCTATGGTTATTACCTCTCTAAAGGAGGTGTCTCTATGCTGGATGTCTATGGCTATTACCTCTCTAATGGAGGTGTCTCTATGCTGGATGTCTATGGCTATTACCTCTCTAATGGAGGTGTCTCTATGCTGGATGTCTATGGCTATTACCTCTCTAATGGAGGTGTCTCTATACTGGATGTCTATGGCTATTACCTCTCTAATGGAGGTGTCTCTATGCTGGATGTCTATGACTTAACTCTCTAAAGGTGTCTCTATGCTGGATGTCTATGACTATTACCTCTCTAATGGAGGTGTCTCTATGCTGGATGTCTATGACTATTACCTCTCTAATGGAGGTGTCTCTATACTAGATGTCTATGACTATTACCTCTCTAATGGAGGTGTCTCTATGCTAGATGTCTATGACTATTACCTCTCTAATGGAGGTGTCTCTATGCTGGATGTCTATGACTATTACCTCTCTAATTTTGGTGTCTCTATGCCGGATGTCTATGAATATTACCTCTGTAATGGAGATGTCTCTATGCCGGATGTCTATGAATATTACCTCTCTAATGGAGGTGTCTCTATGCTGGATGTCTATGACTATTACCTCTCTAATGGAGGTGTTTCTATTCCGGATGTCTATGAATATTATGATATGTGATATAATAAGAAAGACCTAAGTCTCTTACCTGCCTGACACAACGTCCTGGCATTCGGGGACCAGCTGCACTCATTATACTTTATCTTCATCTGTTTTATAATAAACCTCTTTTCCCATTGAGGATTAGTCTCTGTGTCCTGGGGGAGACTACATGACAATTAATAGCAATATTGTGCTATTAGTCGATATTTGTATAAATATACATTCTTTCAGTACGTGTCTCTATGGGAATAGTGATATATTTACTATTTTTACAACTAATGATGAGCAAAACCCTCGAGATTTGTTCCAAGAGGTTTCACTAGAGTCAGCTAACAAATTTGTTTTCCTTTGTCCTTTTGATTTTTTTTTTATCTGGATTAATAAAAAAAATAAATAAATAAAACATGGAGTTCTTTTTCTTTGATAACCAGAGAACCTTAAAACAAGCAGTAGCAGCCTGGTATTACTAGGGAAGGAAGTGCCGTGGATTTTGACCCTTTCCATCCCAATAACACTAATTTGTGGCTCCCTTTGACATAGAGCACCACTTTTTCCCCATGTGTTTTATTGTTTTACTGGTCTGGTCAAGGATATGTATTCCTAGGTACTTTTAGGCTACAGACACCTTTGACTATAAGCGTTTACATATCTTTATTGTACTTGTTTTTATACTGAAAAATTCATGACTGTGACATAGCCTAGATGTGCTGTAATTATATACCGACCCTTTACCCAACCTATACCACTGAACATCGATTAATGCAAAGGCTAACAATGTATAGAGGACACATCAACCACAACAGTAAATGAAACAACAATTCCCCGAGTATAACATTTACAAGCTGGAAGGGGACTTAAAGGCAACCGGGCCATCTTCTTTAATTACCGAGGAGGTCTCCACTCTCAGCCGTGGGCAACAGGCCTGAGGTCACTAAGTTACGGAAACCTTACACCTCCCGGGGCCTTAGCCTCAGGATATAACCTTTTGGTTGGGTAATACTCCCACACTACAAACCAATAAACCAAAGTGGCAAGGATTTTCTCCACAACAACAAATTTTAAAGTACAAATGTAACCCCACAAATGTCTCAATCCCCCTCCAGCTTCTACCATCAGGACCATATGTGAATGCTTACACAGCCTGTCTCACCACATTTCAGATCTCCAGGATCCACAAATCTATACCAAGTGTGTTTAAATCCACACCATCCGACCACAGGAACTCTTCCAGGGTTGACCAACTCTCAGTGACGAACCACAATCCCCCCATCCCTGACCACAAAATGCCCAATCACTTTTTGATCTTGGCCCGAGCTCTATTTAAACCCACTACTGACCAAGTCTGATACCAAGTCTTTCTGTCCACAATGTCGGACCAAATCAAAATAATGCCAAGAAATAAGGAGCACAAACAAAGCATGATCAATTTGATATCTCGCCCAATAGCCCTGGATGTACGTACCTCCAGCATGGGCAACTAACTAACATGTCCAGAGCCCTGTCCATGTTGGCATAATCCGAATCACTGGCAGTAACCAAGATTAGAGCAACGCCTTTTTGCCCAACCGTCTGACCTGGGCTTCAGTGCGCGAGATGCCAACCTAGCAGCCAACCGTCCACTTTAAGACCTCCCCAATATAAGAAAAGCCCACTATCCAACCTTATAGCCACTTGGGCTTTGTGCATATCACTCCTACTAAGGTACGCTTGATTCTAGAGCCTGGCCATGGTTCAGATATCCAGGATGCTCCTAAAATACAAGGGGCCCATATAGAGACATATAATAGCAAGAGAAAAATGTTTACTGACCATAGACAGGCGCAGCCTTAGAAAAAGTCTTCAAATACAGCATATTTGTTAAAAAAAAACTGTTTAATGGGCAAAAAAATGCATACAGGATAATGCGTTTGAGGAAATACCGCTTCATCAGATTCAAAAACATGCATGCATGTTTTGGATCAAATCCTCTCCCTACAACAAGTGAGGCCACACATATATCTGAAACCTGACTCCCACTGACCTATCCTCCGAATGGCCTCAGGACTCACACCCACCTAGCCACCTCAGTTGCAGCTCCTATCCTAAACGAATAAGAACTATACTCTGACAGGAAAAGACCTGTTTCCCCCAAACATCTCTAAAAAATCTGAATAAATTGAAAAAGGAAAAAGACAGTCAGCGTGAATTAATAATGGACCCCTAAGTACCAGCCGAATAATGGTGAACTCATCATCACAGATAGCAAACTAACCATTGCCCATTTACCTATACATCCTCACACAACACACCAGTTATTCTCCAAATGCAAGAGGACACCAATTCCGAATTTTGAAAAGTCCCAAAAAAAGGACAAGGGAGAACGCCTAGTAAAACATTTGCAGTCAATCGTAAAAGCATAAACATGTTCTAAATGCTCCCTCATATCTCCCTAAAAGAGAAAAGTATACTGGTTTATGAACATCCCTCACTACCATTTCTGTTCTATAGCCCTTCAAGGCCTGATGCATCCAGAAGGACTTGGTAATGTCACTAAACTCTCTTGCCGACTCATTGCTGATTGAGACAAACCAGCACAATAAGACCTCTCAATGAAATAAAGTAAAAACTCTTCCCAGTCTTTGGGCCCCAATCCCCTTGCTCCTCACCTAAAAGCTCTTCCCATTTATGCCAAAAACGCTCATAAGCCATCCACGTCGCCCCACTCACCGACCGCTGCATCAAGGAAAGCATCTTCCCTACATCATGCTCTATAGCCACTCTGGACACTGCACCCCATCAGCTTACTCTGTTGGAGCCAACTCCTGAAATCTGTCCCACTGCAAGTGAGAAAGGAAATAAACAATATCACTATGAATACCATTTCATTAAAATGAAAATGCACTCACCAATCCCGAAGAACCTTGCCCCAGACCACAGTTGCCACCACAAAAGGTAAGGGCTCCAAATAGGCTAAATTGCCTTTAACAACCGAAATCCAATAAAACTTGGAAATAAACTCCATCCAAACTTTTAAATTCTCCTTCAAATCTACAAACAACCCTACGTAGAGATGAGGCCACTGCACCGTCATGGTCACAGCCAAGAGCCGCCCTCAAGCACCATCCACTGTCGCCTCAAGCTCGGTTATCTTCTACTTGGGAAATCTACACTTCAATACGAATTGTGTCACTCTCTTGCCTCAAAATTTTAATTACAGTGGCTGGACCTTCAGTCTATTTTTGGGATCCCAAAATAACCCACCACCCTTTTCATGGCTTGCAACAAGATCACACACAACCTTGACCCACTAGGATGCAAAAATAAAAAATCATGAAGGTAATGATGTCACCTTGGACTTGTGACGCAGCACACACTCAAGAAAGGCGCTGAATATCTCAAAGTATGAGCACGAAATTGCACAACCCAAGGGAGGCAAAGTTCAATAAAGTACTGTCCCTGCCACTTACAACCAAGCAAACTGAAACTAACAATGTTTGTCTTGGCTAGCAGACAACCCTTGCCATATGCCCACACCCATCGCAACACCATATCAAAGGAGGTATAGGACACCACACAGAGCGCCAGGAACAACAATTAATGGATGGGCTGAAATTTGTTTGGCCAAAACCAGTCGAGGGAGAGGAATAAAATGGGCTGGCCATACGGCCCAACACCAGCTACTTCAACAAGTTCTCCGTAATCAGATCTGGGCAAAGCTTACAATAAATTGTCTGCTTTACTTCCTCTCCCCTTTTCTTTCTTAAAGCGAATGTACCATCAGGTACATCGCTTTAGGTTTTTACATGAACAGACCGGCGCCGGCGGGGGGATGCTGGTGCTGAGGTCCTTTTTTGGAAGTGTAGTGTCCCACCACTCGTACTGTCTAGAATACCTGTCTAGAACACATGTTATGTGTTGTCTTGCTGACCAATCAAAGGTGCTTGTCTTCTCCTATCTTATACCTATCACTTCTTTCTCACAAACAAACTCAGCCCGACCACTCACAGGAGGGTTTAGTTTTATTCCCGTAGGAGAAGTTAGCTTGGTGGAGGAAGTGATTTCAGTTTTCACATAGCTTCCAGTGTGAGAGAATGCAAACAACCTAGTTTACTGCAGAATTTAAGCTGGGGCCTGGCTTGGACAGGACCCCTGATGGGGAGTTAGTGATTGGAAGTCCAAGCGGACGGATGTGTGAGAGACTACCTCCTTACAAAGTTTTCCTACTAGACACTACAGCAACTATGCAGTGTTACGCTCTACTTAGGGGAGAGAAGCACCCTAGGAATAACCCTTGCTCATTCCAGGAGCCTCTCTAAAAAGTGCCGAACAGTATCCTGAAGCAAGAGGAACTGACCCCAGTAGTACAAAGCTACCGATCAAGGTCTATGTATCCTACTGCGCAACGCAGAATGACTGGGAAACCTCATAATCCTGTTCAACCCAGAAAACTGACGACTGGGGCTCGTATAACCACCTAGGATGGGTATGTCACAACTAGGGGGCATAAGGCGGTTCACAGACACTACTAACATCCGTAAGTACAAGTATTTTCTTATCTCTCTACCTATACACCTGTTTTGGCAGAGCACATTCACTACATTGGGCAGGGCTCCTCAGGCAACCCCTCTACTCTTCTTTTCTCTTGACAAAGCACCTTCTACTTCTACAAGCAACAGTTACCTCTGTGCCAGCACTTACAACGTGTATCAAGATTTGCACTACTGTATCACGCGTACTTGAACCTTACTTCAGTAAAGTGTTATAATTTTGTTACTAAACGCACACCAAACTATAGATGGACCGACACTTCTCTCTCTTCCTCACTGTACTCTACCCTGACTCAATTTGCTTTTAGAAGAAAGTGCTAAATCAAGCTCTTTTTCAACCTAGAATGTTTCTAATACAAATTTATAAGAAAGGGTGTAGTGAATTAGATAGGCCCTTATTCACAGCCAGAAGTTGTATGAATACAATAACAGTGCTGTAAAACATTAGAAGAACAGTATAAAAGTTCAATAGGTACAGAAACAAATGAAAATGAGGCGCTATCAATCATGCCCCACAGGGCATACAGTGGGACACTGCATACTCCCCCTCTGAAGATAGAGCACCCTTGGAATCCTCAGAAGGTAGCCTGAAAAGGAAGGTTTAAGTATACAACGCAACATTAAAGTGCAAAAAGGTTAATAAAGAGTTTCTCTGGCACAGAAGCACAGAGGTAGTGTCCTTAGAAGAGTTTAAAAGGGGAAAGTGTCCATATACAGTTGCTACCAGATAAATAATTAGGGTAAAAGGCAATAGGTCCAAACTAGGAAAACATGGCATAGCATATACTTTATAGGCCATCAATATGCCACCAAGAAGGTCAATATTTTTGCACAGTCCAATCAGCCTTGAAATGGAGATAAATAAATCACAATAACTTGAGGACACTTTATGCTTGGTGCTTCTTTTGTATCTCTGCAAAGGAATGGAGTCCAGAACAGTTTGGGGATTAAAGGCTCTCAAACACCACCACTATCTCCATCAAACCACCACCCAAAAGGCTCCATAAGATACATAGTGGGACATTTCACCGGCTTCTCCACAAATGTTACTACATATTAGCTTATGCCTCACCTAGACCAGTCAATTGACTGTTTCCCATTTGGTGTCCTGTTTCAATATGGGCCATTAATACAAGTGAATAGTGATATGTCCCTAATAAACTAGTTTGAAGTATAACTCTCCCCGAAAAGAAAAATTTCTTGAGGTGAGGGCTTTTTCCAGTCAATCACTACCTCTGAGCCTGACTTTATTTTCTATTGGTTAAATATAGATTCAACCTATGTGAAAGAGACTGAGGAAACCCATTTTTTTACACATTGGTTGCTCAGGGCTCTTTTTATCTCTTGGTTCCTCAGAGTATATATAAGTGGATTTAGCATCGGGGTCACCACCACATAGAAGATCGCAGTCACCTTGTCTTGAGTGGTGATAACGTTAGAAAGAGGATGTAAGTAGGTGATGAAAAGTGTCATATAAAAGAGTGAGGTGCACATGAGATGTGAGGAGCAAGTGCTAAAGGCTTTCTTCCTGCCCTCTACAGATTTCATACGTAACACTGAAGAAATTATGAGGATATAGGAGAATATGATGGCCAGGAATGGAATAATAGTTAATATGCCTATAATATATCTTGTCATCATGTTACAATAGAAGGTGTCAGAGCAGGAGAGCTTGACCAGTGGTTGGAAGTCACAGTAGAAGTGGTCTATGAGGTTTGATCCACAAAACTGGAGACTAAATGTACAGACAGTGTATACAGATGACTGTAAGAAGCCAATGAAGAAGACAACAGAGACAAGACTGAAACATTTTGTTCTAGTCATGATAGACACATAACGCAGCGGGTGGCAGATGGCAACATAGCGGTCATATGACATGGTGGAGAGAAGGAAATTTTCACTTCCTCCCAGAGCTCCAAAGAGGAAGAGCTGAAGAGCACAGCAATTATATGTGATGACCTTCTCCACCGAGATTAGGTCGAAAATCATTTTTGGTGTAATGTTGGAGGAATAGAAGACGTCTATCAGAGAGAGGAAGCCCAAGAAGTAGTACATGGGTGAGTGGAGTCTGGAGGTGTTACAGATGAGGGTTATAATGCCAATGTTACCTACTATAGCCATGAGGTAAAGAAGTAAGAGGAAAACAAAGAGAAACGGGATGAGCTTCTCATTATTGGTCAGTCCGGAGAACACAAACATGGTCACCTGTGTCCTGTTCATGATGTCCATGGATTCCAACCTTCAGTATCAGAAGTTATAGAAAAAAACTACACAGTCAGTCAGTTGTTCAGAAGCATGTAGAACCACATGAATGTCGGAATTTTGCCATAATTTGATAAAAACAAATCCAAATCATTATTGTATTAGAGGATTTCAAAATAGAAATTTCCATCGTTGTTGTTTTCCTTCTTTCTGCAGGGACAAAGAGTGACCAGAAATGACTATCATCTATGCAACATGAGGACCCCGAAAAACAACTCCCCACATTCTGTGCTGAAAATGCCCAATGTCTCTCATTATAAGAGAGCCCCCATTCCCATTTAAGATAACATAGTAAGTTCTCTATAAGCTGGAGGCCTGGGCAGAGAAAGTTCATGGCAGATACATTGTAGAGATGATAAATGTATAGTCAAGTATGTCGCCTGCTGTAGTATTACTGTACACATAATGAAAGGAATAAAACATGGGATAAGAGAACAAGAGAAAGAATTGGATATTGCGGTAACATGTGAGATAAGAGGCAGCTCTCAATGTTAGACAGCAGCTACAAAAGCAAATACGATATTAAGACATACAGATAAAGATGACAGTGCTAAAAAAAAAACCTCATGGTTATTGTCACTAAAAAAGTACTAAAGCAGTTCCAGTCTATGCTTCCAATCCTACGTGCTATGGGGTTTCGCTTCACTCCTAATGCCTCAACTCTCTAATGGAGGTGTCTCTATGCCGGATGTATATGACTATTACCTGTATAATGGAGGTGTCTCTATGCCGGATGTCTATGACTATTACCTCTCTAATGGAGATGTCTCTATGCCGGATGTCTATAACTATTACCTCTCTAATAGAGATGTCTCTATGCCGGATGTCTATAACTATTACCTCTCTAATGGAGGTGTCTCTATGCTTGATGTCTATGACTATTACCTCTCTGTTCATTTGTGCAGGAAACTTTCTTATGATCTACATGGGCTGCAAGCCGATCACCAACATTACTTAGTCCAAGTTCCCAAAATTCCCCCTTCCTTCCATCTCTTTTTATGCTTAATCTGCAAGATCGTCCTTCAATATCGATGGCAGTCCGTTGGGTTGCTACTTTTATTTTTAGTATGGTGACAATGTGAACCCTATAACACACACAGTAATGGGCTTTGTGATGCTACAGGACGGGCTGTATCTCCACCATAACACCATTCTTTACTTTCTGCAGAATACCCAAATTACCCTAATGCTTCAACTCTTTAATGGAGGTGTCTCTATGCTGGATGTCTATGACTATTACCTGTATAATGGAGGTGTCTCTATACTGGATGTCTATGACTATTACCTGTATAATGGAGGTGTCTCTATACTGGATGTCTATGACTATTACCTCTCTAATGGAGGTGTCTCTATACTGGATGTCTATGACTATTACCTCTCTAATGGAGGTGTCTCTATACTGTATGTCTATGACTATTATCTCTCTAATGGAGGTGTCTCTATACTGGATGTCTATGACTATTTTCTCTCTAATGGAGGTGTCTCTATACCCAATGTATATGACTATTACCTCTCTAATGGAGGTGTCTCTATTTCCAATGTATATGACTATTACCTCTCTAATGGAGGTGTTTCTATTCCCAATGTCTATGACTATTACCTCTCTAATGGAGGTTTCTCTCTACCCAAACCTTCCTAGACATCCCTGCATGCCTGCAATCCATCCCGATATTTCTATGGTCTACATGGGCTCTGAGCCTCTTACCAACATTACTCAGTCCAACAAAATTTACAGAGCCAATTTGGAATATTAGTAATTGGTGCTGCCAAGTTCCCAGCATTCCCTCTTCCTTCCATCTCTTGTAATGCCCAATCTACAAGATTGTCCTTCAATATCAATGGCAGCCCTTTGGTTTGCTATTAAGTTATTTTTACTGTGGTGACAACGTGGACCCTATAACACACACAGTACTGGGCTTTGTGATGCTACAGGAGGGGCTGTATCTCTACCATAGATTACCCAAGTTGCTGCCTCTTCTTGGTATTGATCTTTCTTTTCCAAGCCAACCACTGTCTGCCGGAGACTCATAGCATGTATATATTATATCCCATGTGTGCTTCACTCCTCAGCTTGCCTCAGTACCACTCATTACAGGAGTCGGGCCTCTTTGATCTATAATGGAACCCGTCTCTATAGAGCTGCGTCTGTGTGACATCAAACATCACATGGTTCTACATTTTTACTCTTTTAAAATATATAGTAGTTGTAGTATGTAAGTAGTTGTAAATGTTGTTTTGACCACACTTTTTTCCATACTATTCCCCACATTTTAGGTCCTAGGACACCAATGTGACATGATGGGAGGGGGACAGTAACCTGTAGTCACACAGGACTCTTATGGCCAGAATTTCACACCACTGACCTTTTCCTGATATCTCAGCTCTGTGGATCCATATGTGATATGTAATGAGACAGACCTCTTACCTGCCTGACACAACGTCCTGACATTCGGGGACCAGGTGCTCTCATTATACTGTAAATCTTCATCTATTTTATAATGAACCTCATTCCCTTAGAGGATTAGTCTCTGTGTCTCCGGAGCTCTGGAGAATACATGACAATTGACAAGCAATATTGTGTCATTATTTCATCTTGTGTAAATAAATATCCTTCCAGGACCCGTCTCTATGGGAATAGCGATATACTTATTATATTTATAACTAATGAGGAGCAAAACCCGCGAGATTTGTTCCAAGAGTTTTCGTTAGGATCAGCTGCCATATTTGTTTCCCTTTCTCCTTTGATTATCTGCTAGGGTTGTTCTACAATAAGTCATCCAGTGTTCTGTTACAGAACTTATTAATAATTTACTGTTAGAATTTGTTGTTGTTTTTTGTTGTTGTATTTTTTATTTTTAGAGATTTTTAATTACTATTTTTTTAACTGAATTAAAAAACATACAGATTCGAACCAAGCAGCAGCAGCCTGGTATTACAAGGGCAGGAAGGGACATGGATTTTCACCCTTTCCACCCCAATAACACCAGTCTCTGGCTGCCCCAAACAGGAAGCACCATTTTTGATGCATTGGGCCTATGGTACCTATTTTTCCCCATACCCCTGGTAAAAGACAGTTACTGCTAACTAACAATAACAAAATTTATGTTTTATGAATTTTTTATACAATTAGCTACCATATTTGTATCCATTCATCCAGTTATTAGTTTACTATTCTAATGTGTTGGGTTTCTTTTTATTTGTTTTTTTTGTTTTTTTTTTGTTTTTTTAAACAGGGGCTTTCCTTATAATCGATAACTAGAGATGAGTGAACCGGGTTCGGGTTCGAGTCGATCCGAACCCGATTTATCGGCATTTGATTAGCGGGGGCTGCTGAACTTGGATAAAGCTCTAAGGTTGTCTGGAAAACATGGATACAGCCAATGACTATATCCATGATTTCCACATAGCCTTAGGGCTTTATCCAACTTCAGCAGCCACCGCTAATCAGATGCCGAACGATCGGGTTCGGATGGACTCCAGCATGCTCCAGGTTCGCTCATCTCTATTGATAACCAGTCAAACCTAAACCAAGCAGTAGCAGCCTGGTAATACTGGGGCAGGAAGGGCCATGGATTTTGGCTTTTCCACCCCAATAACACCAGTCTGTGACTGTCCCAGACCCAGACCACCATTTTTATGCTCTAGGCCTGATGTTATCCAGCTTTTCCCTATACCTTTGGTGGATGTGAAAACTGGAATAATAATAAGGCAGGAAATGCTAGCCATTTTACAGACTAACACTTAGCCTCTGCTTATTAATAGATGATCTAAGAAACTTGTAAAAAGAAAATAACTAATAAGTAAAAAAAAATAAATAAATAAATAAATAAATAAATAACTATTATAGTTACCTTTTCTTGGTTTTAAATGTTGTCTCTGCTTACTACAGTCAAGGTTTGTATCCACCTTGTTCCCCAAGTGACTGTACCTGTCCAAATTAAGTAAGCTGAGCGCTATCGACAAGGACATGTAACCAAGCAAAAAGACAATAAAACCCCCTCCCTCAGCTGAGTTAGGAGTGCACACGTATGCTTTATTTGGTTTCACGTGAAGTCACAAGACACATACATATCACACTCTGATAGGTCACAAGACACAAACATATCACACTCTGATAGGTCACAAGACACATACATATCACACTCTGATAGGTCACAAGACACAAACATATCACACTCAGATAGGTCACAAGACACATACATATCACATTCTGATAGGCCACAAGACACATACATATCACATTCTTCCAAAGTAACATCACCTCCATGGTCACCTTCACACTACCACAGGGTTTCCTGAGCCAAGAGCAGAAGGGGTGTCAGATTATGACTCACAGAAGCCCTGTCTGTTTTTTGTCCAGAAAATCCTATGGCATAAGAAGACAAAATAAGACAATGATGTATAAAACACTTATTATGGTGCGCGGCATAGATTCCCTGGGTCCCTGGTACCTGGTGATGTACAGCCTCATTGCTTAGTCTCTAGTGCTGTAAGCAAATAGCCTGAAGTGAATTCCAAAAACATCCCATTTATAAGACTTCTTAAGAAATGTTAGGTAGAATAATGCGTAACAAAGTAATTACAGCCCGCATATTTACTCTATACCTTGTTCACACTATGCAGTTTGCACACAGCCATGGCTAACAGTAAATCAACAACAGAAAATTGCTGCAGCAAAGCACAGGTGCTATATAACATGAGTTTTAAGGACATTTTTGAAACATTTTTTGAAAAAAAACTTTTGAAAAAGTTTTCTTTGAAAAAAATGAGGTTCTTAGCAAACGGTTTGATCAAACTGAATGTACCAACTCACCATGTTAAGGTGGCCTCAGAGAGCTGGACCTACTGTACACTAACAATGGCCTCTCTCGGACTATAAGTCTCCATATCTGGGCATGTAAGAGCAACTGAACTCTGTGTAATACACCTACAGGAGCTGGATAAAGTGCACCGCTATAAGGAGGGAGCCATCCCCCACATGTGAAACATACCAAAGTTATTACAGCCCGCACATTTACTATTTCCTTGTTCACACTATGCACCTGTGCTTTGCTGCAGCAATTTTCTGTTGTTGATTTAGAATAATGCGTGAAATGGGTTTCTGAGTAACTAATACACTCACTTTCAGTGAGTAATTAGACCCCAAGATTACAATATCTTGGCTTTTTATCAACGTCATCATGGGGTAGGGTGGGGCTTGTGAGGTGTGTGGGACAGGAGAAGTAATGTCTTTCTTCTTGTTGGTCATTCGCACAATATGTGCACAGGAATTTGAGTAAATCTAACACTGTCCTACTGTGAGAGGAGAAACTCTTAGTAAAGAGATCCCTGATAACAGCCAGGGGCGGTAGGCCATCAGTTCTATGTAAGAAGCAGCAGGACAGACAGCTATGTACAGGAGCTGAACAGACTTTACAACAACAAATGATGGGAAATGTTAAGACTTTAGTGATTTAATATTTATGAGGTAAATAAACAATAAAGCAGATATTATAATTAGTGATGAGCGAATATGCTCGTTCGAGCTTGGTACTCAATCGAGTATTAGGGCACTCGATGGTACTCGTTATTCCGACTTGCGATACTCGAGAAAATCTCATCATCCGTTTCCTGTAAGTTTGGGCGCTATTTCTCAGCCAATAAACATGCAGGAGACTCTTTGGTACATCCTGCGATCACGTGGGACCCATACATGTCGATAGCAGCGATTGGTTGGCCAAATCAGATGACCCTGCCATATAAAAATTGCGGACAACAAGGCTCAGCTCGCATGCATGCTGGAAGAGAATAGGGACAGAGCTGCTGCTGGTCAAGGAAAGCGTTAGGGAGGGAATTAGCGTTCCAGTAGGCAGGGAATACTAGCGAAACAACCAAACAGCCCTTGTAAGGGCTTTAAGTCAGTTTTTAATTTGTATTACTACAGACTGCTGGCTGGGACTTACAGTGCAGCTACCACGATTTCACCAGCACACTGAGGTGACCGGCTGCTGGCAGAAAGGGGGCATTAGGTGTTGCACACAGACCCCAAAGAAGTGCTCAGTAGTCTTTGTACTCTGGCTGGTGGTGCTGTAGTCGTAGATTGTATTGCTGTGATTTATAGTGCACCTGCATAGAACTTTACTGCTCATTGTACTGTGTAACAGGTGCCATAGACCACAGACCACCACTTACACACAGACTCTATACGACAGCCTCCCCAAAACTAGTGGGACCACTAGTATATTTACTGATTTCTGTATTTCTTACACAAGCCATATCTAAGCTCACTACTGATTGCCCAGTGTAATAGGGGGGTCACACAGTGTATAGGTGCAGCCGCCAACAGATTGTATACCACAGCCTCCAAAAACTAGTGGGACCACCAGTATATTTTATGATTTCTGTATTTCTTACTGAGGGCATATCTAAGCTCACTGCTAATTGCCCAGTGTAAGTGCTGCTATACACCATATAGCAGCACTTACACACAGACTCTATACGACTACCTCCAAAAGTAGTCTGAGTAATATGTTTTCTTGGCTTGCTGTGATCTGTAGTGCAGCTATGTCAGTCTTGACTGTGCAGTGTCCATAAAATGGTGAAGCCCAAGGGTAAGGGGCGAGGACGAGGGTGTGGACGTGGAGTTCCAAGCGATGCAGTGGGCAGAGGCCGTGATTCTGGGCAGGGTGACACAGCACCCGTTGAGGAGGGAGCAGTGGCACACCGCAGACATTCACTCCCTAGTTTCTTGTCACAACTTACTGGGTCTCAGGGTACACCACTATTAAAACCACAGCAGTGTGAACAGGTGATCACGTAGATAGCGGATAATGTGTCCAGTAACTTATCCACCACCCAGTCTTCCACGCAGTCCACCAACGCTAGCCAAGGGAGTAGAACCCTTGCTCCAGTAGCTCAGCCTCCTCCCCCACAGCCTGGCCCCTCCAGGGAAAGGAGGGATTCAGAATAGGAGGTAGAGCTGGTGGATGAGGACTAGGTGAGTGGAGACCGTTCTTCTGAGGGGGAGGCAAGTTCACTCGCAGGACCGGTTGGAAGAGGAAGAAGGGTGGGCAGAGCGAGTAGATCAGCAACTGTTTCACAGAGTCAAACTCCCTTGGCCAGGGCTAGAGGTTGGCAAGTCTGGAGGTTCTTCAAAGAAACTGTGGATGACCGATGGACTCTAGTGTGCAACGTGTGCCACGCCAGGATCAGCAGGGGAGCCACCACTACCAGCCTAACCACTACCAGCATGCACAGGAATATGAGTGCTAAACACCCCACTCAGTGGAACCAAGGCCGTTCAGTGAGTGCTCCTTCCCCTGTGTCACGTTCTGGCTCTGTCTGTCCCCCGGCCCAGGCCCCAGCGCCTCCCACCCTACACCCATCCCTTCACCTCCACTATGCTCAAAGTCAAACTCAAAGTCAGACTACAGACTGCTGGCTGGGACTTGCAGTGCAGCTACCACGATTTCACCAGCACACTGTGGTGATCCGCTGCTGGCAGAAAGGGGACAGCAGGTGTTGCATACAGACCCCAAAGAAGTTCTCATTACTATTATATTATTATTACTATTATATAGTATATACCACCATCTTTCACAGGGCAATTAGCAGTGAGCTTTGATGTGACGGCAGTCATAAATGAAGAAATAAGAAAATATACAGGACAGGTCGCACTAGTTTCTGGAGGTTGTCTTATACAATCTGTGGGTAACTGCAGCTATATAGTATATAGTATATACCACCATCTTTCACAGGGCAATTTGCAGTGAGCTTGGATGTGACTAACCATCCTTTACACACTGCACATGTATATCAGCCCCTTTACACCCTCTTTCAATGGGTAGCCTTGACTTTTTGTAGTATATGCGTGTGTGTGTGTGTGTGTGTGTGTGTGTGTGTATATATATATATATATATATATATATATATATATTTATATATACACATATATATATATATACATATATACAGTATATATATATATATATATATATATATATATATATCCCATATAGTATATGCCTGCTCTGTGTAAACACCTTATAGATTGCACCCCTCTGCCTCCCTTATAGATGACCCTCGGTGTTGTCCATCCCCTATATAGCCCCCTCCAGCTCCCCCCCCCCATATAGCCCCCTTACATTGTCCAGCTCCCCCCATATAGCCCCCTTATGTTGTCCTGCCCCCCATATAGCCCACTTATATTGTCCAGCCCCCCCATATAGCCCCCTTATGTTGTCCAGCCTCCCTTCTCCTCATATAGCCCCCTTATGTTGTCCAGCCTCCCCCCTCCCCATATAGGCCCCTTATGTTGACCAGCCTCCCCCCTCCCCATATAGCCCCCTTATGTTGTCCAGCCTTCCCACTCCCCATATAGCCGCCTTATGTTGTCCAGCCCAGCCTCCCTTCTCCCCATATAGCCCCCTTATGTTATCCAGCCTCCCCCTCCCCATATAGCCCCCTTATGTTGTCCAGCCTTCCCCCTCCCCATATAGCCCCCTTATGTTGTCCAGCCCAGCTCCCCCTCCCCATATAGCCCCCTTATGTTGTCCAGCCTCCCTTCTCCCCATATAGCCCCCTTATGTTGTCCGGTCTCCCCCTCCCCATATAGCCCCCTTATGTTTTCCAGCCTCCCCCTCCCCATATAGCCCCCTTATGTTGTCCAGCCCAGCTCCCCCCGTCCCCATATAGCCCCCTTATGTTGTCCGGTCTCCCCCTCCCCATATAGCCCCCTTATGTTGTCCGGTCTCCCCCTCCCCATATAGCCCCCTTATGTTGTCCGGTCTCCCCCTCCCCATATAGCCCCCTTATGTTGCCCAGCTCCCCCCTCCTCATATAGCCCCCTTATGTTTCCCAGCTCCCCCTCTGATTAAAAAAAAAAACACACAACTCACCTTACCACACGCTCCCCCGTCGCTGGTCTCTTCTTCTTCTCTCTTCACCGCCCGACGAGCAGCTCTGCTGTTGAGTCCCGGCAGCGCCATCACTGACCTCAGTGTGTGACGCGGTGGCTGAGACTTCCGGTTAAGGGCGCGCATATCGGAAGTCCCAGCTGCCGCCGCGCACACTGAGGTCAGTGATGGCGCTGCCGGGACTCAACAGAACTGCTTGTCAGGCGGGACGGGGAAACACTCTTGTGATCGCAAGCAAAGCGCTGCTTGCGGTCACAAGACTGATTGACAGCGCGCTGTCAATCAGAACACTACATTTAACTGGAAGCGATTGTTGCTATCGCTTCCAGTTAAATAGGAACCGAGTGGGCCCCCAAGGAGCACGGGGCCCCGGCTGGGCTTAAGTGGAGACCACATTGCTGCAGTCTCCAGCCCTGTGTCCCCTGACTGGGGGGCGGGGCCCACCGGGGATTTCCCCGTCTCCCCGGTGGCCCAGTCCGAGCCTGCTTCAACCAATTGTAAATGAAAAGAAAAAAAGAAAACACAGTTTTGCTGCATGTGCAGGCAGATTAACCCTGTGAAATTTGCATGTGCAAATTCACACAAATGCACACTCACCTGGTTAGGTCGTACATATTAGGCACAACTCTAATGTAGGCTTGTAGGTATATAAGGAGGGCAGCTGCCTTCTACCTTCCGATTTTCCTGATGTGGGGTCGGGACCAAAATCCAAATAACCTTACAACAATGATGGACTCCTTGGCGCTCAAACCTCCAGGCAAGGTAACTCCACTTCAATCAAGAGGCAGTAATTCAATAATACTTGGAATCTCTTACCTCTCTAATGGAGGTGTCTCTATGCCGGATGTCTATGACTATTACCTCTCTAATGGAGGTGTCTCTATGCTGGATGTCTATGACTATTACCTCTCTAATGGAGGTGTCTCTATACTGGATGTCTATGAGTATTACCTCTCTAATGGAAGTGTCTCTATGACGGATGTC
This sequence comes from Dendropsophus ebraccatus, assembly GCF_027789765.1. Classification (NCBI taxonomy): domain Eukaryota; kingdom Metazoa; phylum Chordata; class Amphibia; order Anura; family Hylidae; genus Dendropsophus; species Dendropsophus ebraccatus. The sequence continues at coordinate 228,649,449 of NC_091454.1, forward strand.
TATGACTATTACCTCTCTAATGGAGGTGTCTCTATGCTGGATGTCTATGACTATTACATCTCTAATGGTCGTGTCTCTATACTGGATGTCTATGACTATTACCTCTCTAATGGAGGTGTCTCTATGACGGATGTCTATAACTATTACCTCTCTAATGGAGGTGTCTCTATGACGGATGTCTATAACTATTACCTCTCTAATGGAGGTGTCTCTATGCCGGATGTCTATGACTATTACCTCTCTAATGGAGGTGTCTCTATGCTGGATGTCTATGACTATTACCTCTCTAATGGAGGTGTCTCTATACTGGATGTCTATGAGTATTACCTCTCTAATGGAAGTGTCTCTATGACGGATGTCTATGACTATTACCTCTCTAATGGAGGTGTCTCTATGCTGGATGTCTATGACTATTACATCTCTAATGGAGGTGTCTCTATACTGGATGTCTATGACTATTACCTCTCTAATGGAGGTGTCTCTATGACGGATGTCTATAACTATTACCTCTCTAATGGAGGTGTCTCTATGACGGATGTCTATAACTATTACCTCTCTAATGGAGGTGTCTCTATGCCGGATGTCTATAACTATTACCTCTCTAATGGAGGTTACTCAAATTTCTGCCTCTTCTTTATTCTCTAAGCCTACCCCTGTCACCCGGAGACTTATAACATGTATATATGATATCCTATATGTGCTTCACTCCTCAGATCACCTCAGTCCGAGTCACTTCAGAAGATCCACAATGGAGCCCATCACCTGCAACAAGGGATTAAAACTTACAACCACAGGTAATAGTCACATGGTTACACCTGTATACTCTTGTTAATTGTATTCGGTAGTCCTAGGACACCAAGGTGACATGATGGGAAGAGGACATTGCAGCGACCTATAGTTACACAGGACTCTTATGACCAGAATTTTGTATCACTCACTTTCTCCTAATATCTGAGCTCTGAGGGTCCATAAGTGATGTGTGATAAAACAAACCCCAGTCTCTTTTCTGCTTGACACCATGTCCGGGGACGTCACCGACATTCAGGGACCAGCTGCACTCATTATAATGTAAATCTTCATTTGTTTTATAATAAACTTCATTCCCTTTGGGGATTAGTCTCTGTGTCCCCGGGGCCCTGATGAATACATGACAATTAACAAGCAATATTGTGTCATTAGTTTATATTTGTATAAATAACTATTCTTCCAGGACACATCTCTATGGGAATAGCGATATACTTATTAGATTTATAACTAATGAGGAGCAAAACCCCCGAGATTTGTTCCAAGAGGTTTCACTAGGGTCAGCTGCCATATTTGTTTCCCTTTGTCCTTTCATTACCTGCCAGGGGTCTTCTACAATACGTCGTCCAGTTTTATGTTACTTATTAATAACTTACTGTTCTAATCTGTTGGGTTTCATTTTGTTTGTTTCATCCTTTTACAAATTTTTTATTAATTATTTATTTAAAAAAAAACATGAACAACAAATAAACACAGTCTCCCACTATTCTGTAAGCCAGCCATACTCAAACTAAGCAGTAGCAGCCTGGTATTACTACTTCAGGAAGGGACATGGATTCTCACCCTTTCCACCACAATTACACTAGTCTGTGGCTGCCGCAGACCCTGCCCACCACTTTTAATGCTCTGAGTCTCAGGGTACCCATTTTTAAAGTTATTTATTAAATAAAACCTTTAAACAATAAACAATAATCAAGCCATAACCAGCCTTACTCAAATCAAGCAGTAGCAGCCTGGTATTACTAGTTTAGGAAGGGACATTGATTTTCACTCTTATCACCCCAATAAGGTTCCGATCACACATAGTACAAATGGCGGAAATGAATCCCAACAGCCTCCGAGTCATAATGACACTCTATGGGAGGCTTGCGCGCCTCCTCTCTCCGTGCTGTGGAATGGACATGTTCATTCTTCAGCACGGAGAGACACGGAGAGAGGAGGCGCGCAAGCCTCCGATAGACTGTCATTATGACACAGAGAATGGGGATATTCCGCCAGACCAGTTTTACTCCATGTGCAAGGAGCCTAACACCAGTGTGTGGCTGCTATAGACTCGGAGCACCACTTTTAATGCCCTCAGCCTGATAGTACCTGTTTTTTCCCTATAAACCTGGTGGCTGTGAGAATCGGGATAATAAGGCAGTTAGTGCTAGGCACTTTACAAACTCTTAGCCCTTTAGTAATTGCAGCGTAATCGGGCATACAGACCAAATATGGACTCCATTGTCCTTACTCTTTCTGTCTACGACCCTATGACAGTTAGGGAAATGTGCCCTTATTAGACATAGCACTTATTAGATCTACGCACACAGGGAAGTGACTTACCGGGAGTTCAAAAGACCAGAAAGGAAAATAGCTGTTGTACAGTCATGGCCAAAAGTTTTGAGAATGAGACAAATATTATAGTTTCCCATGACCTGCTGCCCTCTGGTTTTTCTGTGTGTTTGTCAAATGTTTTTATCACATACAGAAATATAATTGCAATCGTATTATGAGTAACAAAAGCTTATATTGACAGAATGAGTTACTGCAGCAAGTCTATAATATTTGCAGTGTTGCGGCTTCTTCTTCAGGACCTCTGCAATTCTCCCCGACTGCTCTCAATCAACTTCTGGACCAAATCCTGACTGATAGCCGTCCATTCTTGCACAATCAGTGCTTGCATTTTGTCAGAATTTGTTGGTTTTTGTTTGTCCACCTGTCTCTTGATGATTGACCACAAGTTCTCAATGGGATTAAGATCTGGGGAGTTTCCAGGCCATGGACCCAAAATCTCTATGTTTTGTTCCCTGAGCCATTTAGTTATCACCTTTGCTTTATGGCAAGGTGCTCCATCATGCTGGAAAAGGCTTGTCGATGGCCAAACTGCTCTTGGACGGTTGGGAGAAGTTGCTTTTGGAGGACATTCTAGTGCCATTCTTTATTCATGGCTGTGTTTTTAGGCAAGACTGTGAGAGAGCCGATTTCCTTGGCTGAGAAGCAACCCCACACATGAATGGTTTTAGGATGCCGGTTACAGTTGGCATGAGACAAGACTGGTGGTAGCGCTCACCTCGTCTTCTCCCAATAAGCTGTTTTCCAGATGTCCCAAACAATCGGAAAGGCGATTTATCAGAGAAAATGACTTTCCCCCAGTCCTCAGCAGTCCACTCCCTGGACCTATTGCAGAATATCAGTCTGTCCCTGATGTTTGTTCTGGAGAGAAGTGGCTTCTTTGCTGCCCTCCTTCAGACCAGGCCTTGCTCCAAGAGTCTCCACAGTCTCACAGTGCACAGTGCAGATGCCCTCACACCTGCCTGCTGCCATTCCTGAGCAAGCTCTGCACTGCTGGTAGCCCCATCCCACAGCTGACCACACTTTTAAGAGACGGTCCTGGCGCTTGCTGGTCTTTCTTGGGCGCCCTGGAGCCTTTTTGGCAACAATGGAACCTCTATCCTTGAAGTTCTTGATGATGCGATAGATTTTTGACTGAGGTGCAATCTTTCTAGCTGAGATACTCTTCCCTGTTCGGCCATTTTTGCGCAGTGCAATGATGACTGCATGTGTTTCTTTAGAGATAACCATAGTTAACAGAAGAGAAACAATGATGCCAAGCACCAGCCTCCTTTTAAAGTGTCCAGTGGTGTCATTCTTACTTAATCATGACAGATTGATCTCCAGCCCTGTCCTCATCAACACCCACACCTGTGTTAATGGAGCAATCACTGAAACGATGTTAGCTGCTCCTTGTAAGGCCGGGCTGCAATGATGGTGAAATGTGTTTTGGTGGATAAAGTTCATTTTCTAGGCAAATATTGACTTTGCAAGTAATTGCTGTTATGCTGATCACTCTTTATAACATTCTGGAGTATATGCAAATTGTCATTTTATAAACTGAAGCAGTAGACTTTGTAAAAATTAATATTTGTCTAATTCTCAAAACTTTTGGCCATGACTGTACATACAGAGGCCACGTCCCTGGCAGTGAGTTGCAGTTGCTATTTACAGCTTTGTGTACGGTAATGATGTTCACTGGATACACTACATATAACACAGGTTCAGGCACATACAGTAGGGGAAGATCCCAAGAACAGTGTCATCATTGAAAGGAATTTTACGTGACTCAATTTGATTATACCTTTTTCTTGGTCTGACTTTGTCTCTGCTTACTGCCATGGGGTTTCCTGGGCAAGAGCAGACGGTATGCCAGATTGTGATGCACAAGTGCCCCATTTTTTGGACAGAAAATCCTTTGACATAAGAACACAGTAATCTGATAATGTATAAAACACTTATTATGGTGCGTGCCATAGATTCCCTCGGTCCCTGGTACCTGTCGATGTCTCATCACTCAGCCTGAAGGAAATCCCCAAAGTCCAAATTTATACAAATGTAAAGTTTGTGAGAACTAGGTATGAAATGGGTTTGTGACGTATATGGAGACGTAATGTCTTTCTTCTTGTTGACTTTACAGCAACAAATGGTGGGAAATGTTCAGACTTTAGATTTAGTGAGTTTATTTTGCATTTAGGAGATAAGTAAACAATAAACCAAATCTTACAATCAATGACCAACATTTATGTTAGCTCCATTATATTAATAAAATATATTTTTAAAAATGTTAGTTGCCTTGTACACAGTATAATGTTTATGTGCAAAGCATCTACATGGCTTGATATATATATGTGATGTTCTGTATTGGTCTTGGGTTGCTGGCACAGACTGTCCAAGCAGAACTCTGACCGGGAGAATGGTTGGTCTCTGAGCTACAAGGAGCAGGTGTCAGTTTAGGCCCAGGAAGACCTGATATGTTTATGTGCTCTATGATGCTTTATAGGAGCAACAAACAGGAGCAGATATAAGGCGATGAGCTGAGCGCAGATAGAGGTTATTTAACCACGTAGGGACCGTCAGTACACCTTTTTACAGCGGCCCTGTAGTCTTTACTTTATAGTGCAGGTGTCAGGTACTGTCAAGTAGGGAAGGAAAGACTCTAGACAGGTGAGACCCCATCGCTGGCACCTATGTCCCTGCCTAATTGCCTCGACTGCCCTTGGCGGCAGCAGATAACTGGTCGACAGTCCTTACGTGAGAAAAAAACAGAAATACTATCAGGGAAATGCTAGGTCAAGATAACTCTCCCAAGTGCGGCTCTATCCCAGGCAGGGAGACACAAGGGAAGAAACTTATGGAGCCTGGAGTCCCAGCCCCAGGGGTGAATGGGGCTGAGGCTCCAGGTCCAGGCAAGACACTGACAGCTGACTGTCAGTCAGTAAATACTAATAGAGAACACCTTTGCCAATGGCCGTTGGCGCGCCCCCAGCGACCGGTGCACCAGCAGAGCCGGGAGCCGAGCGTGCAGCATGGCTCCTGACAGCAGGCTTGGGAGCTGAGCCTACGCTATATGCAGCCGGTGTCAGACGTATGCTACAACTTATTCACAATGGGTTTCCATTAATCTATGAAGACCAGATTGATATCTTCAAACTTAAAGGGATACTCCGGCAAAAACCTTTTTCTTTCTGATCCACTGGTTTTAGTAAGTTATGTAGATTTGTAATTTACTTCTATTTAAAAGTCTTAAGTCTTCTCATACTTATTAGCTGCTGTATGTCCTGAAGGAAGTGGTGTATTACAGCACTTCCTGCAGGACATACAGCAGCTGATAAGTCCTGGAAGACTGGATATTTTTTAATAGAAGTAAATTACATATATCTGCCACTTGCTGGGACCAACTGATTTGAAAGAAAAAAAAATATTAAACAACCCCTTTAATCTCTGCAGCTCCAGGAATTGCCGGCACCTGAACAGCCAACAACATGGCTCCTATCCAAAAGATTCAGAGGCTACTAGGAAGCAATCTGAATAGACACTAACTGATTGGCAGGCTCTCATAGAACGGCCAATAGTGATTGATGTTCAGAGATGACTGTTTAGTCCATAGTCGCCAATATATCAAACCCGATAATAACCCGATATACAGCATCTAGTAACCCAGCCATTGAGTGTGATGTGACGTGTGACACTGTGTAATAGAGTCCTTCAGCCCATCTTACCCGCTCCTACTATATTAGTCCAGCGGTAAATTACAGAGTCCGCAGTTGTAATTTCACATTGTTCACATTTATTGGATTATTAATAAAAGGTAAGTTTTAGGATATAAGTCTCCGTGGACTACTCGAAACCTGTTAGGAAATAAGTATATAGCAGTCAGGACGACTAATGGTTTACACGGACAGATTATCTGACAGATTATTGAAGCCAAAGCCAGGAATGGATTTGAAAAGAGGAGAGATCTCAGTCTTTGTTTTATGGCCTGTTCTCTGCTTATAGTCTGTAATAATCTATAATCTGTATGTTATAGCTGAGTCCTGTCCGCAGTTACCGGGATCAGACTTCAGTAATTTAATGGGGTTGTTCACCAATTTTTTCTTTCAAATCAACTGGTGCCAGAAAGAGCCAGAGATTTGTAATTTACTTCCATTAAAAAATCTCCAGTCTGCCAGTACTTACCAGCTGCTGTATGTCCTGCAGGAAGTGGTGTATTCTCTTCAGTCTTCCAGTACGCCCCCAGCCCCACCCCTCAGCAAAGAACAGGGGAGTCGACCGGTTGCTCGGGCTGCTGGAGGGGTTTTACTTACCTTCCCTGACAGCCCCAGTAGCACCGGTTTGACTGATCAATGCAATGCAGAAGTGTAGCATTGATCAGTATAAGCAATTCAATGACTGCGCCTTAAACCATGGGCACTTTTAAAATAAAAATCAAAAATAAACAATAAAAGCTTGATATCGCCGCATGCAGAATTGTATGAATTATTGATCCCGCACGACAATTGGGGTAAGCAAAAAAAAAAAACATCAAATTGCAAAATTGCTGATTTTTGGTGACATCATCTATTAGATAAAATGGAATAAAAAGTCTGGCACCGATAAAAAGTACAGATCATAGCGCTAAAAATAAGCCCTCGTATGTCCACATAGATGAAAAAAATACAAGGTTATAGAAGTCAGAATATGGCAATTCAAAAAGGTGTTTTCTTTTGGGTTTGTGTGTTTTTTCTAAAAAGTTTAAAATTTTTCAAAGTTAGTTAAAAAAAAAAAAAAGTGCCACAAATCTATAACCTGCCTATGGCTGTAATAGTACTGACTTACAGAATATTACAAAACCAACTATGTAGGAGCAAAATCCCTTAGAGGGTTTGTCCGTGATTCTTCAATGAACTAGCACCGCGCTGACCTCTGTGGGTGATGTATGTTCTATATACACTTTCATTATTTAACTACAGCTTATTGTGTTCTCAGGTCACATGACCACTCTGCCTGGGTCTTCTTTACTTCCTGTGATGTCACATCCACCTTCTGTTTCCTGTTCCTGCCAGTGAGGGAACAGTGAGGCACTTAAAGCGGGAATGGAGATGGAAAATTTATATGAGAAAATATGGAAAAGAATTTAAAAAAAGAAAATAACTTTGTGGGATTAAAGGAAGTTTATTTTGTAGATCACTATGGGGGAATATGGAGAGAATCTACAGCAGGTGGGATTGCCCGATTCTGGGAGGACAGGGGGATTACATATGAATTTGGTTTCATTTGGGATTTTACAAAATAGAGATCAATAATAACCAGAAATTCTGATATACACAAGTCTGACAGGCCTTTCCCGCCACTCAAGATAAAAGTAAGCTTCAGGTGAGGTCGCACAAGGTAAAAGAGAGTATAGAAAGGGAGAGGAAAGGCGGAAACTCCTCACCAAAATATATAGGGTGATGATATCAGAAATCGATACTCCACATCTGTCCAAAGCGAGGAATGGATGGGAGAAATCCATAGGGTAAATCTCAGCTAGGTCAGATACCAGCCACAGGCTCATTCATTCGAAATTCTTTTATTGGCTTCATTATACTCCAAAGAACCATCTTAGAATACGAGAAAAAACTATGCTTCCCTGTAGAAAATGTGACGAGGAAGGGGCCAATCTTTAGCAAAAGATTCAAGAAATTGTATTATGTATACTTCCTGTATGCTGGGACGTGTTTGTCCGTCTTAATTTTATGCTTGTGCTAAAAAAAAAAAAGTAATTAAAAAAAATAAGAAGAAATTGTTGGACAACCACTTGAACAGAAGCAGAACTGCAGGATATTTAAAAAATTTTGCCCAGAATTTAGTTTTTTTTCTTTTGCTGTCTGTTTTATGATCAAATGGAGGATGTCATTAAAAAGGTTTATTTTTGCTGCTTATTCAAATTTGCCAAAGATCTTGTACAGGGAAAGGGTTAATTCCCTAGTGAAATTCAACTCTCTTGATATTATGTCTAGGTCCTGTCCATCGGAGACGCATCAGTAAGCTGAAAGCCAGAGTGGACTTGTCCATTGGGAGAGTGTTCCCAGGAGCCCAGAAATTGAGTGATATGGGGCCGTTATTAGGGGTGTTATTAGGGGACCTATTAGGAGACAGTTATTATCTAGATACCACTTTTAAAGATCATTCATCCAAAGTAGATAGTGAGCTGACCTAAAAACTGTCTGCCTATTGGAGCGTGGGCTGAGCTAGGGCCACCACAGATGGAATAGCTAACAGAACCCTGTGCAGGCTAATAGTAGCAGTATGCACTGCTGGACTGACTGGATTCCGCAGTGGACCTCTCGCTGTGTTTACAGATTTTGTACTTTTACTGCCCAATGTTGCTGAACCAGATTGTCCACTAAGAATTTTTGTGTTTGTTTGTCTGTCTGTGTTTCATGTACCACCTATATCAGTGCAGGACTGTCCTCGTGGTTGTCCACAGCTGTCTAGGGATGTCAATGGCAAGTAGGTAGGGACAGTGGGCGGGAACAGAGCAGGGCTTACTGTCCATGTCCTTGTCTTTCCCATTGGTTGTCACTGATCGAGCTAACAAACAGTATGACAAGACAAAAACTAATGAAAATTTGCTGAACCAACAAGCCACACAGGGTAAACAGTGGGACACTGCATACTCACCCTCTGAAGATAAACTCTCTTTGCCGTGTTTGGTTTGGCAAAGAAGGTGCCCAGAAAAGGAAGGGTTATGTGCAAAGTGCAAAGTGCTTGTCAGTAAAGGACTGGTTCATCTTTTTTTTTCTACCTACAAAAGATTTTTTTCTGTGCCATAAACTACAATACTCTAGGATTCTGTAGACTGCCAGTCCTGCTTCTCCAAGAAAATGTGTATACTAAGCAGTGAACTAGTCATATAAGTATAACCCTACCCAAAAGGAAAAAATTTAGTGGGGTTACGGTTCTTTCCGGTCTACCATCACCTTATCCTCCCATTTTCCATGGGTTAGACCTAAACTATGTGAAGAAAACTCAGGAAACTCTCTCTTTTACACATTGGTTGCCCAGGGCTCTTTTTATCTCTTGATTCCTCAGGGTATATATAAGTGGATTTAGCATCGGGGTCACCACCACATAGAAGATCGCCGTCACCTTGTCTTGAGTGGTGAAAATGTTAGAAGCCGGATGTAAGTAGGTGATGAAAAGTGTCACATAAAAGAGTGAGGTACACATGAGGTGTGAGGAGCAGGTGCTGAAGGCTTTCTTCCTGCCCTCTACAGATTTCATACGTAACACTGAAGAAAGTATAAGGATATAGGAGAATATGATGGCCAGGAATGGTATTATGGTTATTATGCCTATAATATATCTTGTAATTGTGTTACAATAGAAGGTGTTGGAGCAGGACAGCTTGACCAGTGGTTGGAAGTCACAGTAGAAGTGGTCTATGAGGTTTGATCCACAAAATTGCAGACTAACTGTACAGAAAATAGATAGAGCTGACTGTAAGAAACCAGTGAAGAAGACAACAGAGACAAGACGTAAACATTTTGTTGTAGTCATAATAGACACATAACGGAGCGGGTGGCAGATGGCAACATAGCGGTCATAGGACATGGTGGAGAGAAGGAAATTTTCACTTGCTCCCAGAGCTGCATAGAGGAAGAGTTGAAGAGCACAACCAGTAAATGTGATGACCTTCTCTGAGGAGATCAGGTCAAAGATCATTTTTGGTGTAATGTTGGAAGAATAGAAGACGTCTATCAGAGAGAGGAAGCCCAAGAAGTAGTACATGGGTGAGTGGAGTCTGGAGGTGTTACAGATGAGGGCTATAATGCCAATGTTACCTACTATAGCCATGAGGTAAAGAAGTAAGAGGAAAACAAAGAGAAACGGGATGAGCTTCTCATTATTGGTCAGTCCAGAGAACACAAACATGGTCAACTTTGTCCTGTTCATGATGTCCATGGATTCCAACCTTCAGTATTAGAAGTCACAACTACTACACATCAAACAGTGGCTAAGAAGCATGTAGAACCACATGAAGAATGTCTGGATTTTATCATAATTTGGTAAAAACATCTAAAAATTCCAAAGCATTGTTGTATTGAAAGATTCCAAAATAGAAATTTTCATTACTGTGGATTTTCTATCTCTCTGTTGGAACAAAGAAAACAGTGACCAGAAATGACCATCATCTATGCAACATGAGGACACTCATGTCTCTATACTGGATGTCTAGGACTATTACCTCTCTAATGGAGGTGTCTCTATGTCGGATGTCTATGACTATTACCTCTTTATTGGAGGTGTCTCTATACTGGATGTCTAGGACTATTACCTCTCTAATGGAGGTGTCTCTATGCCGGATGTATATGACTATTACCTCTCTAATGGAGGTGTCTCTATGCCGGATGTTTATGACTATTACCTCTCTAATGGAGGTGTCTCTATACTGGATGTCTAGGACTATTACCTCTCTGTTCATTTGTGCAGGAAACCCTCCTAGACATCCCTACATGCCTGCAATCTATCCTGATGTTCTTATAGTCTACATGGGCTCTGATACTACCACCAATATTACTTGGACTAATGAAATGTACCAAGCCAATTTGCGATATAAGTCATTGGTGCTTCCAAAGTCTAATAGTCCTTCATCATCTCTGGTATTTCCTTGGGTTACTACTAAGTTCTTTCATATGGTGGCACCATGGACCCTATGACACACATAGTACCATGCTACAGGACCATCTGTATCTCCACTCTAACACCATTCTTTACTTTCCTCAGATTACCTCTTCTTTATTCTCCAAGCCAACCCCTTTCTTCCAGAGACGTGTATAACATGTATATATATATTCTCTTATATGTCCTTCACTCCTCTGCTCACCTCAATCCGACTCACTACAGGAGAAGTGGCTCGTAGATCTACAGTGACATGATGGGAGGAGGACATCGCAGAGACTTGTAGTCACACAAGAATCTTATGGCCAGGACTTCACACCACTGACCTTCTCCTGACATTTCACCTCTGTAGATCCATGTGGGATGGGATGAGACTTTCCCCCACCCCCCCACCCCATGTAATGGTCTCATCCAGTGGCTTACACCAATTCTCTGTATTAGAATGTATAGGAAAATTATCAGATCTCATCATATCCAGCACGTATGCTAAGAACGTCCTCAGTCTCTTACCTGCCTGACACCATGTCCGGGGACGTCACCGATATTCGGGGGCCAGCTGCTCTCATTAAACTGTAAAATCTTCATCTGTTTTATAATAAACCTCATTCCCTTTGGGGATTAGTCTCTGTGTCCCCAGGGCCCTGGAGAATACATGACAATTAACAAGCAATATTGTGTCATTAGATTATTTTTTTTATAAATAAAGATTCTTCCAGGACGCGTCTCTATGGGAATAGTGATATACTTATTATATTTATAACTAATGATGAGCAAAACCTCCGAGATTTGTTCCCAGAGGTTTCACGAGGATCAGCTGCCATATTTGTTTCCCTTTCTCCTTTGCGTCATCCAGTGCTGTGTTACTTATTATTAACTAACTGTTCTAATCTTTTAGGGTTTTTTTTGGTTTTTTTTATTCCTTTACAAATTTTTCATTATTTATTTTAAAAAAAACTTAAAGGGAATGTGTCACCTAAATTTTCTTTTACTGATTAGAGTCAGATACTAAAAAGTTGTTCTGCAAAATTTTAAAGGCCACAGAAATTTGGACAACTGGAACGTACACAGTAGGGGTTTGGAGCTGGTACTCCATTAACGCTCTCTGACGCTCACACACCCTGGCCAACATATAGTACGCTAAGTTCCAGCGCATGCTGATGTCACACAACAGCCGGTCAGCCGGCAATTGTAAGCACCGCTGCAGTTTCTTCAGGCTAGCAGTCACTACAGTTGACTTACAAAAGTGCACGCACAAGCACCACGCTTTCACCAGTAGCTCTGGAAGATTCGGGTACGTTTTTGAAAACCACTGTACCACCAAGTTAAAAACGTGCGCCAGGCATGGTAGGTGTGGGAGTTCTGCCAGGTTATGGTCATTATCACACACGACCATGTCTGGTCCTAGCTGCAGCAGCATATACACATGTTTTTTCAGCCGTGCGCAGAGTGCAATAAAGTGTACAGCGACAATTTTTGGCTAAGAGGAACTAAGCATACACTGGTGTATACAGGATACTTATAAAGTTTGATGTATGGCGGCAGCAGATACGTAACAGTCTTTTTTTTCTTTTTTTTTAAACACAACGCAGAAGTTACACACCGGTGTATACAGGAGAATATTACACTGCCTGCATGTCTCAGTAGCTGATGTCCTAGTGGTCTGTGCACTGTAGGGACGAAGCTATATGCTGTGCTGTGTATTAGTCCTAAGAAAGGCTTTTGGGGTCTTTACTGCTACATTCAGCGAAATCCTGACTCTCCCTGCTCCACCCTCTCTCCCTGACTAACTTCAAGATGGCATCTGATAATTAGCAGGAAAAGCCAAGTTCCTATAGTTGGAGGTCACATGAGTAAGCCAGCCAATGATTGTAGACGCTGTTCTCGCAATGCCAGTGTGCTCCTAGGGCCCCTCACAGCCAGCTATGTACAGGAGATGAACAAACCTTACAGCAACTAATGGTAAGAAATGTTAAAACTAGTGATGAGCGAGTACTAAAATGCTCGGGTGCTCGTTACTCGAGACGAGTATTTCCCGATACTCGAGTGCTCATTTCGAGTAAAGAACCCCATCAAAGTCAATGGGAGACTCGAGCTTTGTTGCAGGAGACTCAAGTTCGGTAGAGAGAAGGTTGTGTAAAAACCTGTCAACCTCAGAAATTGATGGAAACACAACAGAAATGGACAGGAAACAGCAGGGGCAGCATGTATGCATGGCTCTGAGGCTGCCTAATGGCACCATTATGCCTAATTCTGTGCAACAGCCTGGTTAAAACAGAGGTAGGCATATGGACCACCCAAAAACTCAGCCTGACACAGCATGGCAGTGAGAACACAGGGAACCATTAAAACAGAGGAAGCATATGATGAAACACACCAAAATTTAGCCTGACACAGCATGGCGGTAAGGACAGAGTTAACAAGGTAGAAGTGGTAGCCAGTGAGCCTTCCAAAAATTATACCAGACACAGCATGGCATTGAGCACACAGAGAACCATTAAAAGTGAGTGAGGAAGCAAGTGAGCCTCCCCAAAATTAGGCCAGACACAGCACGGCATTGAGCACACAGAGAACCATTAAAAGTGAGTGAGGAAGCTAATGAGCCTCCCCAAAATTAGGCCAGACACAGCATGGTATTGAGCACACAGAGAACTCCCGGGAGCAGCAGTAGTCAACATGGATGCCAGTTAAGGCCCAGCAGTAGTCAACATGGATGCCAGTTAAGGCCCAGCAGTAGCCAACATGGATGCCAGTTAAGGCCCAGCAGTAGCCAACATGGAGGCAAGGGCAGGCACAGCAGTAGTCAGCAGTAGTCAACATGGATGCCAGTTAAGGCCCAGCAGTAGTCAACATGGATGCCAGTTAAGGCTCAGCAGTAGCCAACATGGATGCCAGTTAAGGCCCAGCAGAAGCCAAGGGCAGGGGCAGGCACAGCAGTAGTCAACATGGATGCAAGTAAAGGCCCAGCAGTAGTCAACATGAATGCCAGTTAAGGCCCAGCAGTAGCCAACATGGAGGAAAGGGCAGGCACAGCAGTAGTCAACATGGATGCCAGTAAAGGCCCAGCAGTAGTCAACATGGATGCCAGTTAAGGCCCAGCAGTAGCCAACATGGAGGCAAGGGCAGGCACAGCAGTAGTCAGCAGTAGTCAACATGGATGCCAGTTAAGGCCCAGCAGTAGCCAACATGGAGGCAAGGGCAGGCACACCAGTAGTCAGCAGTAGTCAACATGGATGGCAGTAAAGGCCCAGCAGTAGTCAACATAGATGTCCATTACTGATCTGGTCAATCCTGCCTTAAAAACGGCTACAATATCGAAAAAAGGTAGAAGGTACTGGTGAAAGAATGGCAGAGGAGACCCGTAAGATAAGATGACATCCACAGATAATATGGTTCGAAATGGACAAGGCAAGGAAGGTAAATTGAATGTGACTATGAATTTGACTGTAGCAGTTGGGGTAACATTCCCTGCATCATGTGACTCCCCACTCCCCCCCCCCACACACACACACACCGTTGTTTTGAGTTAGAATTTGACTTTGAATGTGACTGTACTGGTTGAGTTGCGGAAATGCGCACATATGCGGTGCACCTTGAGGTAAGTTTTAAGGAAGCGCAGCAACACTAGGTTGAAGACGTGGGTACATGTGTGAGGCTGCCGAGTTGCAGAGCCGCCACCAGGTTCCGCCCCTTGTCACACGCAACCAAGCTTACTGCTAATTACACACAAACCCGGGTGCTGACAGCTAACTGGCTAGGCCAGCTGTCAGTCACCATCAAGGGTTCACCTGATGCCTCTCGACCAGGGGTGGTGAGGCCACGGCTAGACCAAATAAAGTAAAACAGCTGGCTGGTTGGCGGAGGCGCGATCAGTGGGCCTCCGGCAACCAGTCCCGCTCCTCCACAGACGTACTGTGAAGTCAGAGCATGGCAGTGAGAACACAGAGAACAATTAAAAGTGAGTGAGGAAGCAAGTGAGCCTCCCAAAAATTAGGCCAGACACAGCATGGCATTGAGCACACAGAGAACCATTAAAAGTGAGTGAGGAAGCTAGTGAGCCTTCCAAAAATTAGGCCAGACACAGCATGGCATTGAGCACACAGAGAACCATTAAAAGTGAGTGAGGAAGCAAGTGAGCCCACCCAAAAATTGGAGTGAGTCCAGGGGCTGGGATATTTAGTGGACATGAACCTAGGTGCTGACAGCTAACTGGCTAGGCCAGCTGTCAGTCATCAATCAAGGGTACACCTGATGCCTCTGGACCGGGGGTGGTGAGGCCCCAGCCACGACTAGACCAAAAGAAATAAAATAAAACAGCTGGCTGGTTGGCGGGGGCGCGATCAGCGGGCCCCCGGCAACCAGTCCCGCTCCTCCGCAGAGGAAACAATTGGGCCAGACAATTAGGCCAGACCCTGCATGGCGGAAGAAGACTTGGCAGTTGGCTGAGAATTGAAGGAAGAGGAGGAAAAGGAGGAGGAGGAGAGGAGATACCAAGAATTTTCATGTTCAGCTGCTTTTCCCCGGGTGAACAGTTGAATTCAGGTGAAATCCAGGCTTTGTTCATTTTTATAAACGTCAGCCTGTCATCGCTGTCAGTTGACAGGCGGGTGCGCTTATCAGTGATGATGGCACCAGTTGCACTGAAGACCCGCTCAGAAAACACGCTAGCGGCAGGGCAGGCCAGCACCTCCAAGGTGTAAAGCGCCAGTTGGGGCCACGTATTCAGCTTTGAAACCCAGTAGTTGTAGGTAACAGAGTGATCGGGAAGGATGGTGGTATGGTCAGCAAGGTACTCCCTCACCATCTTCCCGAAGGCTTCCCCCCTACTCTGTCTAGACTGGGAAAGGTTGACATAGTCCTGCTGGGGTGCCATGAAACTGTCAAAGGCCTTGGAGAGTTTTCCCCTGCTCCTTGACAAGCTGCCTGCTCCACCGCTCCTCTCCCCCGCTCTTTGGCCCACAGAACTACGTCCTCTGGAGCTAGTGGTGTCAGATGGGAAGTACATTTTCAGCTTCTGCACCAGGGCCTGTTGATATTGATTTACTCTCATACTGCGTTCCTCGGCAGGAATGAGAGTGGACAAGTTCTGTTTGAACTGAGGGTCCAGGAGGGTGAACACCCAGTAATCTGTGTTGTCAAAAAAAATTTTAAGGGTCACAGGAAAGACAGCCTAACATAAAGTCAGCCATGTGCGCCAGGGTCCCAACACGCAAGAACTCCCTCTCCTCACTAGCATCAATTTCCTCCTCCACCAATTCATCCTCTTCAGGCCATACACACTCAACAACTAAGGATTGAGCATGGTACCCTCTTCAGTGGCGGCACCAGTCTGCTCCTCTTCCTCCTCTTCTTCATCCTCCTCATCCTCTACTCCGTGGGCTATCTAGCGGCGGCTGTTCTTCACCCGTTTCCTGAGACGAAGGCAAAGTGTCAGACTTCAGGCTGAGCAGGGAGGTTTGAAGCAGACACAGCAGCGGAATGGTGAGGCTGATGATGGCGGCATCACTGCTGACCATCTGTGTTGACTCCTCAAAGGGGCCCAGTACCTGACAGATAGCAGACATCCACGTCCACTCCTCATTGTAGATTTGAGGTAGCTGACTGACCTGACTACCGCTTCGCACCGAGGTTGACATCTGGCATTCCACAATGGCTCTGCGTTGCTGGTAAACCCTGGTTACCATCTGGAAGGTGAAAATCCCCCTTGTGGGCACGTCGCACAGCAGTCTGTGAGCCGGCAGTTGCAAGCACCTTTGCACTGCCCTAAGGGTGGCAGCATCTGTGGTTGACTTGCGGAAATGAGCACAGATGCGCCGCACCTTGGTGAGCAAGTCAGCCAAATTGGGGTAGGTCTTAGGAAACCACTAGGTTGAACACGTGGGCCAGGCATGTTACATGTGTGAGGCGGCCGACTTGCACAGCCGCCACAAGGTTTCGCCCGTTGTCACTCACAACCATGCCTAGTTTCAGGCTCCGTGGCGCGAGCCAAAAATCTGACTGCGCCGTGATGCCCTGCAACAGCTCCTGGGCCGTGTGCCTCTTGTCGCCTAAGCTCAGCAGTTTCAACACCGCCTGTTGGCGCTTACCCACCGCACTGCTAATGCTACGAGATGGAGGCGACAAGCTCATGGAGGGTAATAGAGAGGAGGAGGAAGAAGAGGACGAGAAAGAGGTGTACAACTCGAGAGACCGCAACCGAGGTAGGTCCCAGCCTCCACCAAGTTGACCCAATGTGCCGTCAGGGAGATATAGTGTCCCTGCCCGCCAGCACTTGTCCACGTGTCCGTGGTTAGGTGGACCTTGTCGCTGACCGCATTGGTCTGGACACGGATGATGTTATCCGACACGTGCTGGTGTAGGGCTGGGACGGCACACCGTGAAAAGTAGTGGTGGCTGGGGACAGAGTACCGAGGGACAGCCACCGCCATGAGGTTCCTAAAAGCCTCTGTCTCTACCAGCCGATAGGGCAGCATCTCCAAGCTCAGCAGTTTGCCTTTTAGGGCTTATGCATGTGGGTGAGTGGCAGTGTATTTGCGCTTCCGTCTGCTGCAGGGACAGTTGAACGCTGCGCTTGGACACCTTGCTGGAGGGTGTGGAGGATAGTGGAGGTGAAGGGGTGCGTGTAGGGCAGGAGGCGCTCATGCCTGGGGCCAGGGCAGGGGGACTGACAGAGCCACCATGTGACACAGGGGAATGAGCAGGGGTGCGACTTGCACTCACTGAACGGCCTTGGTTCCACTGAGTGGGGTGTTTAGCACTCATATTCCTGTGCATGCTGGTAGTGGTTAGGCTGGTAGTGGTGGCTCCCCTGCTGATCCTGGCATGGCACACGTTGCACACTACAGTCCGTCAGTCATCCGCAGTTTCTTTAAAAAACCTCCAGACTTCGGAACATCTAGGCCTGGCCACGGGAGTTTGACTCAGTGAAACAGTTGCTGATCTACTCGCTCTGCCCCTGCTTCTCCCTCTGCTCACCCCTCTTCCTGCTCCAACCGGTCCTGCGGGTGAACTTGCCTCCCCCTCAGAAGCACGGTCTTCACTAGGCTTATCCACCCAGCTCGGGTCAGTCACCTCGTCCTCATCCACCATTTCCTCACTCTCTACCTCACTTTGAGTTACATCCATGACAACAACCTCACTGTCTGACAACCGGGTCTCATCGTCATCATCAGACACCTCTTCCAACCCCGCTTGCAAGTCCCCACTCTCATCACCCACTGATTGCCTGAGCTGCATAGTTTGGGCATCAGGACAGATCGACTGCTCCGGTTGCTCTGACTCAGGGAAGGGTCCAGAAAAGAGTTCCTGGGAGCATGGTGGTGGTGGTGGTGGATCTAAATCCCTTCTTTCCCTGGAGGGGCCAGGATGTGGGGAAGGAGGCTGAGATAATGGAGCGAGGGTTCCACTCCCTTGGGTAGCATGGGTGGACTGCGTTGAAGACTGGGTGGTGGATAAGTTACTGGACACATTATCCGCTATCTACGTGATCACCTGTTCACACTGCTGCGGTTTCAATATCAGTCTTCCATGAGATCCTGTAAGTTGGGCAAAGAAGCTAGGGAGTGGACGTCTGCGGTGTGGTACTGCTCCCTCCTCAACAGGTGCTACTGTGTCACCCTGCTCTGAACCACGGCCTCCGGCAACCACATCACTTGGAAACCCACGCCCTCGACCCTTACCCCTGGGGTTCACCATTTTATGGACACTGCACAGTATAGAACTGAGATAGGCCTTGCGTATGAAATACAGAAATCAGGAAAAATACTTGTAGTACCCACTGGTTTGGTGGGGCTGTATGGTACAATCTGGTACTGGCTGGACCTAGATACACGCTGTGATACCCCCTTACAATGAGCAGGATGTACTACAAATCCCAGCTATACAGTGCAGTACACCAGGACCAACAGCCCCAAAATCAAAAAGGAGTACACTGAGCACTTCTTAGGGGTCTGTATGCAACACCTAATGTCCCCTTTCTGCCAGCAGCCGGTCACCACAGTGTGCTGGGTAAATCACGGTAGCAGCACTGCAACTCCCAGCCAGCAGTCTGTAGTAATAGTATTAATAAAAGCTTTTAAGCCCTGAAAAGGTCTGTGTGTTTATATTGCTAGTATATACCCTGCCTACTGGAAGGCTATATCCTACACTGACACTCTCCCTGACCAGCAGCGGCTCTGTCCCTGATCTCTCACAGCATGCATCTGAAGCGAGCACTACCAGCCGAGTTTTATACGGCAGGGTCATCTGATTTGGGCAACCAGTCGCTGCTATCAACATGTATGGGTCCCACGTGATCGCAGGATGTACCAAAGAGTCTCCTGCTTGTTTATTGGCTGAGAAATAGCACCCAAACTTACAGGAAGCGGATGATGAGATTTCCTCAAGTATCGCGAGATGCTCGTCCGAGTAACCAGTACCATCGAGTACCCTAATACTCGATCGAGTACCAAGCTCGGAAAAGCATGCTCGCTCATCACTAGTTAAGACTCAAGATTTATTTTGCATTTAGGAGATAAATAAACAGTAAACCAAATCTTACAATCAATGATCAACATTTAAGTAGGCCCCGGGAGAGCAACCCAAAGGGTTAACGGTAGGAGCCCATGACAAGGGGAGGGGTATAGTGACGTAGTTGGTAGCGAGAGGGGGCTATATAAATAGGGATCACGTGTAGCGGTGGCAGTTGGTGCCTGGTGAGGAGTAGGAAAGTTGCCTACTCACCATGTCTGTTGCGGAGCTGCTGGAGCGTGTAAGGCGCATCGCTGATGAGATGGGTCCGGAGGCGGTGGAGGAGCAGCTGCGGGGTCTTTCGCCATCCCCTTCCCAGGCGGGGGAGGCATCGCAGGGGGTCCGCAGGAGCAGAAGGAATCGTCCCCCGGTGAGATTGTCACCCGAAGTCCCCCCTCGCATCCGGCGGCGTGTTCGGAGCCCCACCAGGGACCCTCCACCCCCTGCTACTGGGCGGTCTCCTCCCCCAGTGGCAAGTCGGGCCGGGAGGAATCCAGTCAGGCGCACAGGTGCGGAAGGGGCCGGGAGCTCTGCAGTGCTGACCCCGCTCCCGTCACGGCGATCCAGTGTGGTGAGGTCTGCGGTTTCCCGGAGCGCCGCGTGTCCCAGTGGCCTCCGGGTGGCTCGGCGCTGTCGGGAGGGATCAGCGGCCCCCAGTGCAAGTCGGCGTTCGGAGCGCCGTGAAGAGGGCTTGAGCGGCAGTCAGGCGGCTGTGGCTGGGGAGACTCGGCAACGTGGAGCGGAGCGCGCCAGGTCCTCACCGGAAGTGGGGGAGCCGCGGCCATCTTGCTCCAGACGTCAGGTGACTGTGAGGGGCGGACGGGGGGGAGCTGAGGATGATAACTCCGCCCCTAGTGATGTCAGCGAAGGGGAGGTGGGAGGCAGGACCTCGGCTGACGGGCCTCCCTCCCTTGCCGGATCACCTTCGGGGAGTGTTGTGGGCCGGCAGTCCACTGCTGGGCCTGCGTCTGTGAGCCCGGGAGAAGGGGCCGGATCATCCGCTGCAGCCAGCTAGGACGGGCTGGGCACGGGTCGACAGGACGAACGTTCCGTTATCGGAGGCGGAGCCTCAGTCGGTGCAGGGTCGACAACCGCCGGGGGCCTTCCCTTGGAGAGGCTAGGTGAGTGGACCATCGGCTCTGTTTGGGGGTCTGTGGGGGGTGGAGGTGGGGCCACGCTGGAGGGTTTGCAAGCGTGCTTAGCTAGTTTGCAGGCGCTGCTGGGGGCGGGGTTGAAAGGGGTCCCATCACCTGTGACTGTATGGGGGGTCAAGGGGGGCAGGCGGGTAGTGGGCCGGTAGTGGTGGGGGTCCCGTTTGTGGCTCCTGGGGCGGGGTCGAGCCCAGTTGCTGGGGGTGCCCCGGTGGCCGGGGGGGGATCGGAGGAGGCTTCGGGTGTGGGAGGGGTGCCGGTAAGTGCAGGGGGGAGCGCTGTTGCGGGGGGTGAGGGGGCGGCGGCGAAGAAGGTGACGGATGAGGTGCGGCTTGCGGATGCGGCCCGCGGGGAAGTCTATGTGTGTTTTGAGGGCCCGTTGGGGGCCCACCTGAAGGCGGAGGTGAGAGAGAAAATAGGGAAGGATGAGTATGTGGAAATATTTTCTCTCTTGCCTCTGGAGAAGTTCAACCTCGACCGGGTTAAACCGGACGAGAGTAAGAAGGAGGAAGAGGAACGCAGGCGGTATCGGCTGATACCGCGCACTTTTGCTAATTGGTTGCAGGCTTTCGCAATATTAGCAAGTGTGGTTGGTGAAAGAGCGCCGGAAAATTGTTCCGCCCTCTTTTGTTATCAGGACTCTATCGGTGAGGCGTATAGGGTGTATGGGGGTAATGCATGGCTGCACTATGATGAGCAGTTCCGTCAGCGGAATGCGGTGCGCCCATCATTGCGTTGGGACCATACAGACATTGGCCTCTGGATGAGACTGATGTCTGCGCCGAAAGGAGTGGGGCAGTCCTTTCAGGATGCGGCCGGCGGACAGGGTTCTGCCACTGGTCGGGCGACAGGGGGTGGTAAAGGCTGCTGTTGGTGGTAACCGAAAAGATTGCCAAGGAGGTGGCGCTGGGTCGCATGGCCGGACCGTTTGTTGAGCCTCCGTTTTCTGATTTGCGGCGGTTGGTGTTAGTTGGGTTGTCACTAAATGTGCATTTCACAGCCGTGCATGTTCCCGGGGTTGCTAATGGTGTTGCCGATTCTCTTTCCCGATTCCAGTGGGATCGTTTTCGGGACCTGGCGCCGGAGGCGGAGGTGGAAGGTCTTCAGTGTCCAGAGGAGTTGTGGCAGCTTGTTTAACGCATGTACTGGGTTTGGTGCAGCGTTCTGTGAGCAAGGGGACGTGGACTGCATACGGTAACGTGTGGCGTGAGTGGGAGGACTTGCTGGATTCGGTTCCTGTTACGGATCGTATGGCACATAGGGAGACCTGTTTGTTGTATTTCATCGGGTCACAGTTTGGGGAAGGTAGGTCGGCTGCGGTAGTGGGGAGGAAGCTTACAGCTTTGGCGTTATGGTTTAAGGCTCAGGGTAAGGAGGACTTTATGAAGCGTTTTTTGGTGCGCCAGGCGATGAAGGGGTTTCGTAAAGGTTCGGTGGTTCGAGATACTAGGAAGCCGGTGTCTTTTGAGTTACTGGTGGCTTTGGGTGTGAGGTTGGAGGAGGTGTGTTCGTCTGTTTTCGAGTTGTGTTTGTTTTGACTGGCGTTCTCGTTGGCATTTTTCGGGGCTTTTAGGGTCTCGGAGTTGGTTTCGCGGAGTAGGGTGAGTGGCAGTGGATTGTCGGTGCAGGATGTTCGATTGGTAGGGGTGTGGAGTGTGTATTGCGGTGGTCAAAAACGGATCAGAGGGGTGTTGGGGCGTTGGTGCGCTTGCATGAGTTGGTGGGGTCTGGTATGTGCCCGGTGAAGTGTTTTGGTGAATATGTGTCTGGGCGGCCAGGGACCCAGGGCCCTTTGTTGATTCATGCGGACGGAAGTTTTTTGTCGGTTTATCAATTTGTTCAGGTTTTTCGGAGGTGCCTGTGGTTGTTGGGTCTTGGGGGGCAACGGTACAGCTCGCATTCTTTTAGGATTGGGACAGCTACGTAGGCGGCTCGGTGGGGTTTGTCGGCTGCTGTAGTGAAACGGATTGGCAGGTGGGAGTCGGATCGGTACCGGTTATATGTGCGCCCTCATCTGTTGTGAGGGGATGGTTGGGGTCAGCGCTATTGTGGGAATGGACAGTAGGGGGATGTCGGGTTGGCTGTGGTATTGCTTCTCCTGTTAATGTTTGTGTTGTTGTTATAGGTGCAGGTCCGTGCTCGCTCTGGATCATGGGTCACTCTTATGTCCACTGGGGAGGAAGACGTGCTGATGTTCGCCCGGCCGGGAGACAGCTGGGCTTTGATCCAGGGGAGGTACGGATCCGGTGGCTGGGGAAGGGAGGCATGTTATGTGGGAGATTGTTGCGGGATTTGCAGTTTTATGCAGCGTTGGAGAGGTTTCCTGACACATTGGTGATTCACCTCGGGGGGAATTCACCTTGGGATTCACCTTGGGATTCTAGATCGTTGATCCGTGATATTAAGCTGGACCTCTTGCGGTTGTGGGTTACGTGCCCGGGCCTTATAGTTGTGTGGTCTGACATAGTGGCGCGTTTGAGGTGGAATCATGCTCGGTCGGTGGTTGGGCTGAATAAGGCTCGGGTAAAGATTAATAAGGCTGTCGGAAAGTTTGTGGTTCGGAATGGAGGCCTGGCTGTGAGGCACAAAGAGTTGGAAAGGGTGGATCTGTGTTTGTTTCAGGAGGACGGGGTCCATTTAAATGCGGTGGGTTTGGACCTGTGGACATTGGAGCTGAGGGAGGGGGTGGAGCGAGCCCTTCGCTTGTGGTCATAAGGGGTCATAAGCAGTCGCCTTGGCGGGAGTAAAAAGGGGAGGGAGAAGGGGTCCTTGAAGGCAGAGGAGATTACGTTAAGCTAGTTATAGTTGGGTAGAATAATTACCCACCCCTTTTTTCCCACATCGGGATGAGAGTTAATGGTTGCTGGAGAGGCGGTTTCTCCAGCTAAAAATGTTTAATTCCTGTCGGGCAGGGTCCCCAGGAGGGTGTGGTGGTGGGTCTGGAAGACGGGTGTCCTCGGGTTAGGTGGCATGCGGCTGAGGGCAATAGTCCAGACCAGTTAAAATTGAGTAACAGAGGTGGTGTGTGATGCCTTCAGGGACTCCTCTCTCTCTTAATGTCAGTAAGGTAACTCAGGGAGAACCAGTTAAATGTTTGCACTATTCATTGTGTAGTTGTATGATTAATTGATGTTCGTATTTATTAAAGGTTAGAGATTCGGTTAAATATGTATATGTATACTGTTTATAGTTGTTCATATGTCTATATATATTTTTTGTGAATAAAGAATCTGTGGCCTTTTCTTCCACAATCCTGGTGTCAGTGTTTTATTGGGTAAGTTTTAACGGGGTTGGGGGGATTAAGGTAACGGCATCACCTCTCCCTCAGTCATGTTATCTACATTATATTTTATAGAATCTAAAAAAAGGGTAGCTTACACAACCCTGCACAGGGTAGTAGTAGCAGTATGCACTGACTGCCAAGGGAGAGGTGACCGCTGGGCAGGGCCGGGACAAGGAGTTTTGGTTCCCCAGACAGAGAAGGCAAATAGTGCCCCCCCATCCCCAGTGTATAGCCCCCACATACAGTATAGCCTCCTGGCTGCCTCCACATAGTATATAGCAGGGGTCCCAAAACTTTTTACACAGGAGGCCAGTGTACTGTCCGTCAGAGCGTTGAAGGGCTAGACTATACGCTGCTGCTATATCTGGTCCGCAGGTTGCCATTGCAGCTGGAGGATGACACTGTCTCTGCCCATGAGGAGGAGGTGGAGTGAAGGATCATACCGCTCATCTGTCTCTGGTCCAGGGGAGGAGCATTGGGGGGTTTAGTTCTGCCACAGTCATACAGGAGCATTCTGGGAGTTGTTATTGTTCTACCACAGCCACACAGGAGCATGCTGAGAGAATTGTAGCATTACCACAGCAACACAGGAGCATGCTGGGAGTTGTAGTTCTACCACAGCCACACAGGAGCATGCTGGGAGTTGTTGTTGTTCTACCACAGCCAGACAGGAGTATGCTGAGAGTTGCTGTTCTACCTCAGCGACACAGGATCATGCTGAGAGTTGTAGTTCTACCACAGCCACACAGGAACATGCTTGGAGTTGTTGTTTTAACTCTGCCACACAGGAGCATGCTGGGAGCTTTAGTTCTACCTCTGCCACACTGGATCATGCTGGGAGTTGTTATTCTACCAAAGCCACCCAGGAGTATAATGGGAGCTGTAGTTCTACCACAGCCACACAGGAGCATGCTGGGAGTTATAGTTCTACCACAGCCACACAGGCACATGCTGGGAGCTGTAGTTCTACCTCTGCCACACAGGATCATGCTGGGAGCTGTAGTATTACCACAGCCACACAGGAGCATGATAGGAGAGAAGCTGTAGCCTACCCTTTGTCCCGACCCTGCTCCTGATGTGTCTGCTGGGGCTGCGGGAGGCATCAGCTGGCAGGAGGCCAAAGTGGGTTGGGTTTGGTTAGATTTATACCTGGTTTGTTTGTTCTTGTGATGTAGTGGACTGGACACTGCATGGTAGAAGGGGTCTGGTGGGGATACTGTAGAGCTGAGAGCCTGAATCTGGTTATGACCAGAAAATCATATTGTCTAACTGATTTGTGAGGTATTAATGAATTTTTACAGGAGTCTCATCACTATCTGGAGATCTGTGTGATGTCATCACTATCTGGAGATCTGTGTGATGTCATCACTGTCTGGAGGTCTGTGTGATGTAATCACTGCCTGGAGGTTTGTGTGATGTCATCACTGCCTGGAGCTCTGTGTGATGTCATCAATATCTTGAGGTCTGTGTGATGTCATCACTATCTGGAGGTCTGTGTGATGTCATCACTATCTAGAACAGGATAGGAAAAAGTAAGAGATCGCTGAGAATCTGACCTCCGAACCCCTCAGGGATCTTCATATCTGCCAACTCTCATACCTAATATCCTTAACATGTCTATCTGTCCTGTAATTTCCCATAATTCAATGACTTTTCCTTCTCAGTATTGTAATTCTATGTGAAGAGCAGTCCTCATGGCTGTACTCATATCTACAGATGAGGTTAGGCTCCCGTCATTCTGTACATCCTAATCCTATTTGTTATGTACTGCCCCCACAATGGCCTTTTTTATCTCTTGGTTCCTCAGAGTATATATGAGTGGATTCAGCATTGGGGTCACCACCGCATAGAAGATTGCTGCCACCTTGTCTTCATGTGTAAAGACGCTAGAGGGAGGGCGCAAATAGTTAAAAAAAATTGTTACGTAAAAGACTGAAGCGCACATGAGATGTGAGGAGCAGGTGCTGAAGGCTTTCTTCCTGCCCTCCGCTGATGTCATACGTAACACTGAAGAAAATATCAGGATATAGGAGAATATGATGGTCAGGAAGGGGATTATGGTGCCTACACCAACAATATATACTGTTACCATGTTACAATAGAAGGTGTCGGAGCAGGACAGTCTGAGCAGTGGTGGGACGTCACAGTAGAAGTGGTCTATGAGGTTTGATCCACAAAACTGGAGACTAAATGTACAACTGGTCTGTACTGCTGACTGTAAGAAGCCAATGGAGAAGACAACAGAGACGAGATGTAGACATTTCTTCTTAGTCATTATAGACATGTAATGGAGCGGGTGGCAGATGGCAACGTAGCGGTCATAGGACATGGTGGAGAGAAGGAAATTTTCACTTCCTGCCAGGGCTGCGTAGGAGAAGAACTGAAGAGCACAACCATTATATGTGATGACCTTCCTCTTTATGGCAAGGTCAAAAATCAACTTAGGGGTAATGGTGGAAGAATAGAAGACGTCTATCAGAGCAAGAAAACTCAAGAGGTAGTACATGGGCGAGTGGAGTCTGGAGGAGTCATAGACGAGCATTATAATCCCAATGTTACCTACTATAGCCATGACATAAAGAATTGAGAAGAAAACAAAGAGAAACGGGATGAGCTTCTCATTATCTGTCAGTCCAGAGAGCACGAACATGGTCACCTGTGTCCTGTTCATGATGTCCATGGACTCCGACATCCTTAGTAAAGATAGATAATATAATATTAGCAAGTCACAAGTACTGTACAAAGCAAGCCAAGGCTCTGGAGCAAGTGGGGCCAAATGTATATCTGAATTTTATCATAGAAAAAGAGTAGTAGAAAGATCTAGAAATTTCCAGCTCATTGTATCAGAAGATTTGGAAATAGTATGTTCTATTATTAATAAAACCGGTTCGGAAGTTGGAGAATAGGTGGACAGTGCTGAGCGGGTTTGTTGAACTGTTAAGGCTCAGCAATGTTCTCCGAACCTGAATGCTCGGCATTTGACTCCCCGCATCTGGTGAAGTTGGCTGCCCCCCTATGGCTGTCAGAAAAACTCGGTTATGGCTACATCCATGTTTTCCTGGCAGCCCTAGGGTGGTATCCAACGTCTCCAACCGCCAGGAGTCAAATGCTGAGTATTCAGGTTTGGAGAACAATGTCGAACAGTTTGGCAAGTCCCCTCAACACTACTGGTAGACCTTCCTTCCAACCAAAGGACCCTGTGTATTAGATCCAGTGTTCTAGTGCTGCTGCTTATCGTCTGATTGTAAGTCTTTCTCTTGGGTTTCAATGTGAGGTGCACAATGTGGGCTAAAGTATTAAGACACATAACTTATTTTTTAACCCCCATTATGAACTTCATTGCATTGATCTCAATGGTTAAGCAGCTGCAAGCCTTACATCACCAAACACAATGCCACCAGAGTCATGTAAAGCCGCCACCACTGGACTCTGGAGCAGAGGAGCTGTGTCCTGTGGAGTAATGGCTTACACTTCTCTATCTGGCATCTGATGGACAAACATTACCTGCCTGACTGTGGTGTTGCAGCTATATAGTGGTGGAGAAGGATAATGCTATGGAGGATTACTTAGGGGTCAGTGGACAACGGATACTCCCAAATTTGTGGGTACAATCTGGGTTCAGAACCTTTTGGGTTCCAGTAGGACTGTGCCACCATGCATAACGACACGGAGGGGAATCTGGTGTGGAGGAGCGTGACCGGCAGCACAGAGCCCTGACCTTCCATCCAACATCTTTGGGAGGAACTAGAATGGAGATTACGGTCCAGATCCTACACTTAAACATCAGTGTCTGGCCTTACAAATGCTTTACTAGGTTAATGGCCAAAAATGTCCACAGCCATCCCAAAATTGTTGTACAAAGTCTTTTTATAAGACTGAAGGCCACTGTACCTGGGGGAGGGACCATTGTAATGCCTATGGATTTAGAATGGGATTGTCCATAAATAAATACTTTTTCCCATATAGTGTCACCAAAAAAGGATTGATATTACGTGGGGTGTATGTAATATATAATAGACCTCTTCAGGTGCCGACATCTATATGCAGTGTCGGACTGGAGTGCCTTGGCCCACCAGGGGAAATCATTCTTGGGGCCCACCCTTCTGCCACCGCACTTATCTATGGTAACATTAATAAGGGTCCATTAACACGGCGTGATATGGGGCAGTGTAGGGCTGCAAATGATTGCTAATCAGCAGGGCAGGTGATGTGCAGCCGACAGCAATGATCTTAGCCGCACAAAAGATCAAATCAGTCGACTATGGGACATTTGCTTGCATGTCAGCAGATCTCTGGCACTTTTAGATGGGCCGATCATCGGCTGAATAGACTTCCTAGGAGCACTTGTTACCGATTATTGGCCGGTGTAATCGCGCTATAAGACAATTTTTTTGTATGATAACGCTGTATACTTAGATACAAGTCATACAGCTACCAATAACACCAGTATACAAAGAGCAAATATCCCCACACATATTACCGCTATATAGTAACTGACCAAATCCTGTATATCAAGACCGATATTACCAATAAACCAGTATACAGGAGGGAAATAGTATCACCATACATATTACCGCTATACTGTTACTGACCAAATCCTGTATACTGAAACCAATAATACCAGTACACAAGGAGGGAAATATTACCGCCACACCACAACCATCACCACCATATTGTTACTGACCAAATCTGGTATACTAAGACCAATGAACACCACACCAGATTACAAGTAACAAATAATACCCCCACATACTGACTAACACCACCACATACTGACTAACACCACCAAATACTGACTAACACCACCGCTGCTACTGAATAAAATCCTCTGAACAAAAGATCAATATCCCCTCATACAGTCATATAGAGGTAGCCCCAGCTCTACACCATATACATTACGGTGCACATAGATTTAGTGACTCACAGGGGACGTCTTCTCTGATCAGAGTTCTTCCCTTTTCATCTTCTTCTCCATCTGCCCTGGGTCGTTATGAGAACTTCTCCGAGCCACGAATCCACAGAATCTGCCAGAGAAATATATTAGGCTCCTCGCTCTGTCACCATCCTCATCTCTCTACACACTGCACATCTGTACTGGCCCCTTTACACCTTCTCTCAGTGATTAGCCCTGACTATTTGTAGCGTGTGTATGTGTGTGTGTGTGTGTGTGTGTGTGTATATATATATATATATATATATATATATATATATATATATATATATATAGTGTACACACCTTGTAGATGGCCCCTTGTTCAGTTCTCCATATAGATGGCCCTGTGTGCCTCTACTATAGTAGAGATCCCCCTCTGTGTAATCCCCTTACAGTAGATGACAACCTCTGTGCATTCCCTATATCAGGGGTAGGGAACTTCTCCAGCTGTTGCAAAACTACAACTCCCATCATGCCTGGACAGCCACAGCTAAAGCTGTAGTTTTGCAACAGCTAGAGAGCCAAGGTTCCCTATTCCTGCCCTATAGTATATGGCCCCCTCTGTGTAGTCCCCTTATAGATGACCCCTCTGTGTAGTCCACTAAAGTAGATGCCCCTCTCTGTGCATGCCCTATTGTATACACACCGCACCCAGTATAGTTACCCTTATACATTGTTGTCCCCCTCTGTGTAGTGCCCTTTATAGATGCCTCCTCAGTGTTGTCCTCCTTATAAATTGCCCCCAACCAGTGTCCCTTATAGATGGCTCCCTGTGTTATCCCCCTTATAACTGGCCCGCTTGTGTTATCCATCCCCCCATATAGATAGCCCCCTTATGTTGGCCATCCCTACCCCCCATATAGCCCCTTATGTTGTCTATTCCCCCGTATAGCCCCCTTAGGTTGTCCTTGCCCCATATAGCCCCTTATGTTGTCCTTCCCCTGTATATAGCCCCCCTTATGTTGTCCTTTCCTGTATACAGCCCCTTATGTTGTCCTTTCCTGTATACAGCCCCCCTTATATTGTCCTTTCCTGTATATAGCCCCTTATGTTTTCCTTCCCCTGTATATAGCCCCCTTATGTTGTCCTTCCCCTGTATATACCCCCCTTATGTTGTCCTCCCCCTGTATACAGACCCCCTTCTGTTGTCCTCCCCCTGTATACAGACCCCCTTCTGTTGTCCTCCCCCTGTATATAGCCCCCTTATGTTGTCCTCCCCCTGTATATAGCCCCCCTTATGTTGTCCTCCCCCTGTATACAGCCCCCCCTTATGTTGTCCTCCCCCTGTATACAGACCCCCTTATGTTGTCCTCCCCCTGTATATAGCCCCCCTTATGTTGTCCTCCCCCTGTATATAGCCCCCCTTCTGTTGTCCTCCCCCTGTATACAGACCCCCTTCTGTTGTCCTCCCCCTGTATATAGCCCCCCTAATGTTGTCCTCCCCCTGTATATAGCCCCCCTTATGTTGTCCTCCCCTGTATACAGCCCCCTTATGTTGTCCTCCCCCTGTATATAGCCCCCCTTATGTTGTCCTCCCCTGTATACAGCCCCCTTATGTTGTCCTCCCCCTGTATATAGCCCCCCTTATGTTGTCCTCCCCTGTATACAGCCCCCCTTATGTTGTCATCCCCCTGTATACAGCCCCCCTTATGTTGTCCTCCCCTGTATACAGCCCCCCTTATGTTGTCCTCCCCTGTATACAGCCCCTTATGTTGTCCTCCCCTGTATACAGACCCCCTTCTGTTGTCCTCCCCCTGTATACAGCCCCCCTTATGTTGTTCTCCCCCTGTATACAGCCCCCTTATGTTATCCTCCCCCTGTATACAGCCCCCCTTATGTTGTCCTCCCCCTGTATACAGCCCCCTTATGTTATCCTCCCCCTGTATATAGCCCCCCTTATGTTGTCCTCCCCCTGTATACAGCCCCCCTTATGTTGTCCTCCCCCTGTATACAGACCCCCTTCTGTTGTCCCCCCCTGTATAAAGTCCCCCTTATGTTGTCCTCCCCTGTATACAGCCCCCTTCTGTTGTCCTCCCCTGTATATAGCCCCCCTTCTGTTGTCCTCCCCTGTATATAGCCCCCCTTCTGTTGTCCTCCCCCCTGTATATAGCCCCTTATGTTGTCCCCCTGTATACAGCCCCCCTAATGTTGTCCTCCAACCTGTATACAGCCCCCCTTATGTTGTCCTCCCCCTGTATATAGCCCCCCCTATGTTGTCCTCCCCCTGTATACAGCCCCCCCCCCTTATCTTACCCCCTCTGATAAAAAAAACAAAACACAAGACTACTCACCTAACCACACGATCCCCCGTCGGTCGCCGGCCTCCTCTTCTCTCTTCTCCTGACAGGTGAGCAGCTCCGTTGCGAAGTGCCGCCAGCGCCATCACTAACCTCAGTGTGCGCCGCGGTGGCTGGGACTTCCGGTATTCGCTCCATGAACCGGAAGTCCTAGCCGCCGCGGCGCACACTGAGGTCAGTGATGGCGCTGGCGGCACTTCGCAACGGAGCTTGCGACACTCTTGTGATCGCAAGCAAATCTCTGCTTGCGGTCACAAGAGTGATTGACAGGGCGGGAAGCCTACGGCTTCCCGCTTTGTCAATCAGAACACTTCATTACATTTAACTGGAAGCGATTGTTGCGATCGCTTCCAGTTAAAAAGGGAGGCGCGGCCCCCGGCCCCCCTAGGAGCGGGGGGGGGCCCACTCCAGCTCGGGGCCCACCGGGGGTTTCCCCGGCCCCCCGGTGGCCCAGTCCGAGCCTGTCTATATGTCTTTCTATGACTATCAATGTAAGGGTCTCACTCTCCACGTTGTTCTTGGTTCCTCAACATTTTGCCTCCAATATTCAACCTCTCTCACAACCTTGAGAAGATGCCAAGTGTTTGTTTCTCCTTCCTGAAGAGCTTTGTTTCCATTAAAAATCTTTCTTACAACTTGTCCAGTTTCTGCGAGATGGATGAGCACCCGTCTGATCATACGATCCTTATGTTACCTCACACCATCATCAGATGATGCCACAACGGCTCACCAGTGCTTATTCTCATGCCCAGCTCTGTGCAGAACAGCTGCTATCATGCTGCCAGGGCTTCCAGGATTACCGGTGTAAAGGCCTGCAATCCCATGATTCCTTTATTAACAGCTGTCCAGTGACCGGCCTTTATCTGTATACACTTAGATTCAAAGTGCTTGATGGTGGAAAACGTTTGGAATATTGTTATTAAAAGAATAGGGACCGGACACATCTGCAGTCACTGTGCCGGTGGCTCCTGTTACGTTGTGATGACACAGGAAGCCGTGAGATTCAGGAGGTAGGTGGTGACAGTGAGCTGGTGAGTTGCACTGTGGGGGCAACGGGACGGGTAAGTATCACTTTATTATTATGGTCACACCACCCCCTGCCCTCCCTGTTTTTTTACTTTTGCCTGGAGTACCTTCTTACACCAAGCAGAGCCCTCGCCCAATAGAAGATAATTATATTCTCTATAAGATGCTGTGTCTGGAGAAGGTTACTGTATACAGATAGCTGTCTGACTATATGTGGTAATGGTACTATAGGAGTGTCTGTGGAAGTTATAACCTACCTAAAGCCAGCCATGTGTATCCAGCCCATGACTTCTGATGTTGTCTATGCTTTATCTCCTGGTTATAGCTTATCACATTCACATAATAATAAGATATCTTACCTGTCTGACATGATCACATTCACATAATAATAAGATATCTTACCTGTCTGACATGATCAAATTTACATAATAATAAGATATCTTACCTGTCTGACATGATCACATTCACATAATAATAAGATATCTTACCTGTCTGACATGATCACATTCACATAATAATAAGATATCTTACCTGTCTGACATGATCACAGCCGACGCCTATAATAGAACACATACACTGCTGATTCTGTAAATCTTCATCTGTTTTATAATAAAACTCCTTCCCCTCTTAGGACTAATCCCTGTGTCCCCCGGGGCCCCTGAGAGCACAGGGAAATTAACAAGAAAAATTCTGCAATTATTTACACATATAAATCATCTTGTAAGATGCGTCCCTATGGGTATTGGGAAAAAATAGACTAGGGCTATGACCAATGTCACTCCGAGATCTTGAATCTGTAGCTTTTCAGAAGGGGGGGGGTGTATGAGGCAAGGTCAGTAACGTCTTCATTGTTGTTCGTCCTTTGGCCTGTGAGGGGATGTAACGCCCGGAGTAGTGGATCCACTGGACCGGCACCAGCGATGGCACAAACCTCACCAGGGAGCGGAGTCTAAGGGGCCGCTGGTTTTCACCAGAGCCCGCCGCAAGGCGGGATGGACTTGCTGCGGCAGGCGACCCCCAGGTCGCTACCCCTGGCTTGGTTGCTGGTGTCGGCAGGCGAGGCGTGGCAGGAGATGGTACAGGCAATAGTCTGCAGATGAGAGAGCACGTGACTGGCTGGACACAGGAACAGGTGGAGTGACAGGGGAACAGGAACCAGGAACAGGGACAAGGGAGCAGGTAACGGACAGGACTCAGGAACAGGGACTAGGGACCAGGTAACGGACAGGACACAGGAACAACAGGGAGCTGGGCCAAACGCTATGGGAAGCATGTAGAGGCTCCAACACAGGGGACAGGGCATGCTGGGATTTATAGGGGAGTGATTGGTGCAACTACCAATTAGGAGCGCACTGCCCCTTTAAATCTGAGACAGCCGGCGCGCGCGCGCCCGAGGAGGCGGGGACGCGCGCGCCGGCCGGCACAGCGAGAGACAGGAGCGTGGAGAGGTGAGGCGCCCCCCGGGGCCGAACGTGTAGCAGCGCCGGGTCCCTGCACCGGGACCCCGGCAGCTGCATAAGATGGGAGGAGGTCGCGGCGGCCCGGAGCATGGGACGCCGCCGCGGCCGTGACAGTACCCCCCCCCTTTGGCCTCCCCCTCTTTCTAACCTGCAGGAACCTTTTGACGAGATCTTGGTCCAGGATGTTAGCCTCGGGTTTCCAGGACCTCTCCTCAGGACCAAATCCTTTCCAGTCCACCAGGAAGAACCTTCTACCTCTGACAGTCTTCATAGCCAGAATGTCCTTAACAGCGTAGACGTCGTCAGAGACGGCTTGAGGAGCAGAGAACGAAGACCTATCGGAGAACCGGTTCAGGACCACTGGTTTTAAGAGGGAAACATGGAAGGAGTTCGGAATCCGCATAGTGGGGGGTAGGCGGAGTTTGTAGGTGACAGGGTTGATGCGTCTTAGCACCGAGAAAGGACCGAGGAATCGAGGGCCCAACTTGTAGCTGGGGATCTTGAGTCGGACATATTTGGCCGAGAGCCAGACTTTGTCACCTGGGAGAAAATTCGTGGCAGGTCTCCTCTTCTTATCAGCCTGGTCCTTCATGCGTTCCGAGGCTTTGAGTAAGGACTGTCGAGTTTGTTCCCAGATCGATTGCAGGTCAGATAACAACTCCTCCACGGCTGGGACTTCAGAGGATGGAGAGAGAGGCAGAGGAGGACGAGGATGATGCCCGTAGACCACATAGAAAGGGGACTTGCCTGTGGAAGTCGAGTCCAAGTGGTTATAAGAGAATTCTGCCCATGGGAGTAGATCGGACCAGTTGTCTTGGCGGCTTGAAACAAAATGGCGTAGGTAGTTGCCCAGAATCTGATTGACTCTCTCCACTTGCCCGTTGGTTTGAGGATGGTAGGCCGATGAGAAGTCCAGCTTCACTTGGAGTTGCGAGCATAGGGCACGCCAAAATTTAGAGACAAATTGAGAGCCTCGGTCGGACACAATGTGAAGAGGAAGTCCATGCAGGCGAAAGATGTGTCGGAAGAACAACTGAGCCAGACGAGGAGCAGAGGGCAGACCAGGAAGGGCCACGAAGTGAGCCATTTTAGAAAAGCGGTCCGTCACCACCCAAATAACTGTATTGCCCGCAGATGGAGGTAGGTCAGTGATGAAATCCATCCCAATGTGGTGCCAGGGATGATCCGGGACTGGCAAGGGCAATAGTAGGCCGGCAGGTCTTAGACGGGGAGATTTATTCCTGGCACAGACTGCACAGGAAGCCACAAAATCCTTGACATCCTGGAGGAGATTGGGCCACCAGTAATGACGGGAGATCAATTGCCCGGTCTTTTGGGCTCCTGGATGCCCGGCTACCAAAGAGGAATGCCCCCACTTCAAGATGCGTTTACGGAGTGCGGGACGCACATAAGTCTTCCCGGGAGGCAGTCTCTGCAGAGCAGAAGTGGCAACTGGTACTAGGCGGTCGGGAGGTATTATGTGACGAGGAGATTCCTCTTGCCCCATGACATCGGATGCTCGGGATAATGCATCGGCCTTTAGATTCTTCTCGGCTGGACGGAAGTGGATGGTATAGTTGAACCGAGAGAAGAAGAGGGACCACCGAGCCTGCCTGGGATTGAGGCGTTGAGCCGATTGGAGGTAGAGGAGGTTCTTGTGGTCCGTGTAGATGTTAACCGGGTGTTTAGCCCCCTCTAATAGATGACGCCACTCCTCCAGTGCCAACTTAATGGCCAGGAGTTCACGGTCCCCAATGGTATAGTTCCTCTCGGCAGGGGAGAAAGTCTTAGAGAAGAACCCACAGGTTCTGGTCTTGCCTGATGTGTCCCTTTGCGAGAGAACGGCTCCTGCGCCCACAGAAGAAGCATCGACCTCGAGAGAAAACGGCCTGGAGACATCCGGGCGGACTAGGGCAGGAGCGGAGGCAAAGGCAGACTTGAGGCTATTGAAGGCTTGTTCGGCCTCTGGAGGCCAACGTCTGGGGTCCGCCTTCTTTTTAGTGAGAGCCACAATGGGTGCGACCAGGGTAGAGAAGTGAGGGATGAATTGCCGGTAATAGTTGGCGAAGCCCAGGAAACGTTGGATAGCTCTAAGTCCCACAGGGCGTGGCCATTGAAGGACAGCTGCGAGCTTGGCTGGATCCATTTGTAGGCCCTGATCGGAGACGATATAGCCAAGAAATGGAAGACTGCGCTGATGGAAAACGCACTTCTCAAGCTTGGCGTATAGATGATTGGCCCGTAGTCTTCGTAGAACCTGACGCACTTGTGCCACATGAGTCTGCTGGTCCGGGGAGAAGACCAAAATGTCGTCCAAATAAACAATGACGCAGACATAGAGGAGGTCTCGGAAGATATCGTTCACGAATTCCTGGAAGACCGCTGGGGCATTGCATAGGCCGAATGGCATGACCAGATATTCGTAGTGCCCATCCCTGGTGTTGAAAGCGGTCTTCCATTCGTCTCCCTTACGAATTCGGACCAAGTTATACGCTCCCCTGAGATCCAGCTTGGAGAAGATCTTAGCTCCACGAAGACGGTCGAATAGTTCCGGAATAAGCGGAAGAGGATAGCGGTTCTTAACGGTCACCTTATTTAAACCCCGATAGTCTATGCATGGGCGGAGGGAACCGTCCTTCTTCTGAACAAAGAAAAATCCGGCGCCAGCTGGAGACGTGGATTTGCGGATGAAGCCCTTTTGTAAGTTCTCCTGGATGTAGGAGGACATGGCTTCAGTCTCGGGCACAGAGAGAGGGTATACTCGACCACGTGGAGGAGAAGACCCAGGAAGGAGGTCTATAGGGCAATCATAGGCCCGATGGGGTGGTAGTGAGTCCGCCTCCTTGGCCGAGAAAACATCGACAAAGTCTTGGTAGTCCTCCGGTAGCCCGGATAGAGGCTTGACACAAGCAGGTGACCTTGTAGAGCACTTGGGTTGAGGAGATCTCAGACACCGGTTATGACAGTCCTGACCCCAGCTGAGAACCTCCCCAGTTCTCCAGTCCAGCTTAGGGGTATGGATTTGCAGCCAAGGAAGCCCCAGCAGGAGGTTGGAAGAGGAATGGCGCAAGACATAGAAGGAGATCTTCTCCTGATGTAAGGCTCCCACCTGGAGGACTAGGGGTGCCGTCTGGCTGTACACCGCTTCGGTAAGAACCTCCCCCGTAACCGAAGAGATAGACCGGGGTTGGGCTAGCTGGATCACGGGTAGCCGCCATCTTTGGACCAACGAAGCAGAGATGAAACTGCCAGCAGAGCCAGAGTCGATGAGGGCAGTAGTCTGGAAAACTTGCCCAGAGGGTGTCTGGATGGAGACGGGCATAGTCAACCTTGGAGAGGTGGCATTCACACCTAGGGAGGCCTCTCCCACCGGACCTAGGTGCGGGCGTTTCCCGGACGCTGAGGGCGTTGGGGACATCTCTGTCGATAGTGATCCGCGCCACCGCAATAGAGGCAGAGATTCTGGTCCAGTCGACGGTTCCTCTCATCAGTCGTCAGGCGAACACGTTCCACCTGCATAGGAACCTCTGGAAGCGACTGGGACATAGGAGCAACAGGATTCTGGAACACCGGTGCCAGCCGAGGATGGCGACGGGGCAGACTCAGACGCCGTCCTTGCCGAACCTCCTCCTCTCTCTCGGAAAACCTGGTGTAGACTCTGGTAGCCAGTAGAATAAGATCGTTCAAGGAGGTAGGCAGATCCCGGGCAGCGAGCACATCCTTCACTTGGCTGGACAGGCCCTTTTTAAAGGTGGCAATCAGAGCGGCCTCATTCCAGTCTAGTTCCGCAGCCAGGGTGCGGAACTGGATGGCGTAATCACCAACGGAGGAAGTCCCTTGGGATAAATTGAGGAGAGCAGTCTCAGCCGAAGACGCACGGGCAGGTTCCTCAAAGACCGAGCGGAACTCGTCCAGGAAAATTCGAAAATTGGCAGCAACCGGATCATTACGGTCCCATAGTGGCGTGGCCCAGGCCAGAGCTCTTCCCTCCAATAGGCTGATAATGAAAGCCACTTTAGAGCGCTCGGTGGCAAACTGACTGCTTAAAAGTTCGATGTACATGGTGCATTGGGTCAGGAACCCTCTGCACAACTTGGGGTCACCTCCATATTTACTTGGGAGAGCCAGTCGTAGTTTTGAAGAGGCTGCCGGAGGTGATGACTGCTGAGCTGTGGTATGCTGTTGAACGGCTGCAGTCAGTTGTTGAATCAGCTGTGACTGTTGCTGAATCTGTTGAGCCTGTAGGGCGACCACTCGGGCTACCTCGCGGATATCAGGCACCTCGCCGGGATCCATGGTTGGAGCCTACTGTAACGCCCGGAGTAGTGGATCCACTGGACCGGCACCAGCGATGGCACAAACCTCACCAGGGAGCGGAGTCTAAGGGGCCGCTGGTTTTCACCAGAGCCCGCCGCAAGGCGGGATGGACTTGCTGCGGCAGGCGACCCCCAGGTCGCTACCCCTGGCTTGGTTGCTGGTGTCGGCAGGCGAGGCGTGGCAGGAGATGGTACAGGCAATAGTCTGCAGATGAGAGAGCACGTGACTGGCTGGACACAGGAACAGGTGGAGTGACAGGGGAACAGGAACCAGGAACAGGGACAAGGGACCAGGTAACGGACAGGACTCAGGAACAGGGACTAGGGACCAGGTAACGGACAGGACACAGGAACAACAGGGAGCTGGGCCAAACGCTATGGGAAGCATGTAGAGGCTCCAACACAGGGGACAGGGCATGCTGGGATTTATAGGGGAGTGATTGGTGCAACTACCAATTAGGAGCGCACTGCCCCTTTAAATCTGAGACAGCCGGCGCGCGCGCGCCCTAGGAGGCGGGGACGCGCGCGCCGGCCGGCACAGCGAGAGACAGGAGCGTGGAGAGGTGAGGCGCCCCCCGGGGCCGAACGTGTAGCAGCGCCGGGTCCCTGCACCGGGACCCCGGCAGCTGCATAAGATGGGAGGAGGTCGCGGCGGCGGCCCGGAGCATGGGACGCCGCCGCGGCCGTGACAGGGGACATGTATGAGATCACGGGAGTCCGACCTCTGGGGCCCCCTGGTGATCTCTAGAGCCTCAGTCGTCAGTTATCTGGGTGTAGCAGACTTCCAGGATTACCCAGTCATCCTTCACTGCGCAGTGGGATACGTTGACGTATCTTTGTCCCACTGTCCTATTGCTTCAGGTAACTGCCCTGCACGTTTTTGAGAGGTTCCTGGTATGGGCAAGGTGTTCCCTGTTTGGTTTGGAGCTTAGCACTGCATAGTTGTTTTAGGGTTCATAAGAAGAACTTTGTAGCTGAGCTGATCCTCACACATACACTCACTTGGACCTCCAGCCACTAACTAACTCCACACCAAGAACTAACTACTCCTACAGGGGCTATGCTAACCCTCCTGTGAGTGGTGGGGCTGAGTGAGTGTGAGAAAGAGAAGATAGGATGGGACAGAGAAAGCACCCGCACCTGAGACTGGCTAATATACAACATGTCATATAAAACAGTTAACGTGTCACTGTTGTGAATTTTTTTTTTTTTGCAGAAATCAATAGTCCAGGCGATTTTAAGGAACTTTGTAATTAGGTTTATTAGCCAAAAAATGCATTTTTATTATGAAAAAGCAGTTTGAAGCTGTCTCCCCTGTCTTCATTGTTCTCCTATGGAGAGAGCTAAAGAAAAGACCAAAACAGGACAACAAAGAGTTAATCTACAAAGCCCTCACCTGTTATCTCCTGGGACAGTCACCACTGACCTCTCTGAGCTCAGATCACAGCTGTCACCCAGCTCAGTGCCTGTAATCCTCTGTTATCTGCTTTCTGCTGCCGGCTAACTCCCTCCTCCCCCCCTCCCCCTCCCCTCTCTATAGGAGCAGACAGGGGACGACTCCTGCAACAAGTCACAATTTTCAGATTTTTTGCAGTGGATGGAAAAGAGGAAGGAGGGGGGGGGGGCTGGGAAAAGGCTTTTTACATGCAGATAATGGCAGATTTGGCTAATAAACCCAATTACAAAGTTTCTTAAAATCGCCTGGACTATTGATTTCTGCAAAAAAAAAAAAAATACGACAGTGACTTTTTAACCCTTCTATTCCTTCAGCTGTGCATAGTACAAAATAAATAGAGACAGTAGTGACACCTAGTGGGAAAAAAAACACAACAACACACCATCTCTCACTTGTGTGAACCTGAGGGAGTTACTTACACAGGTGCCATAGACATGGAGCAGAGTCCAGCACTTAACCAAAGGAAGACAATATGGGGGAGATTTATCAAAGGGTGTAAAATTTAGACTGGTGCAAACTACCCACAGCAACCAATCACAGCTCAGCTTTAGGCAGTGCTGAAAGGAAAGCTGAGCTGTGATTGGTTGCTGGGGGCAGTTTGCACCAGTCTAAATTTTACACCCTTTGATAAATCTCCCCCAATGATTGACTTTCAGAATCTTCAGTACAATACAAGTTAGCGCAGAAAACACCCAGGTACAAGTGAGACACAGGGTGCAGAGTAAGTGGGAGCAGCTGGGAGCTAATATAGGCTTGCAACTAAGTTGAGAGGAAGTAGTGGGCTGCCGGTAGGCTTAGGGTAGAGGGGCCCCTGTCTAGCTGGGGGTTCTGAGCAACCCATGGTTAGAGTACCTCCTGTGCAGTGTCCTGTAGTATCTCCTGCAGACCTTGTGCAGTGTCCTGTAGTACTTCCTGCAGACTGTGCAGTGTCTTGTAGTACCTCCTGCAGACTGTGCAGTGTCTTGTAGTACCTCCTGCAGATTGTGCAGTGTCTTGTAGTACCTCCTGCAGACCTTGTGCAGTGTCCTGTAGTATCTCCTGCAGACTGTGCAGTGTCCTGTAGTACTTCCTGCAGACTGTGCAGTGTCTTGTAGTACCTCCTGCAGACTGTGCAGTGTCTTGTAGTACCTCCTGCAGATTGTGCAGTGTCTTGTAGTACCTCCTGCAGACTGTGCAGTGTCCTGTAGTACCTCCTGCAGACTGTGCAGTGTCTTGTAGTACTTCCTGCAGACTGTGCAGTGTCCTGTAGTATCTCCTGCAGACTGTGCAGTGTCCTGTAGTACCTCCTGCAGACCTTGTGCAGTGTCCTGTAGTACCTCCTGCAGACTGTGCAGTGTCTTGTAGTAACTCATGCAGACTGTGCAGTGTCCTGTAGTACTTCCTGCACACTGTGCAGTGTCCTGTAGTATCTCCTGCAGACTGTGCAGTGTCTTGTAGTAACTCATGCAGACTGTGCTGTGTCCTGTAGTACTTCCTGCAGACTGTGCAGTGTCCTGTAGTACTTCCTGCAGACTGTGCAGTGTCCTGTAGTACTTCCTGCAGACTGTGCAGTGTCCTGTAGTACTTCCTGCAGACTGTGCAGTGTCCTGTAGTACTTCCTGCAGACTGTGCAGTGTCCTGTAGTACCTCCTGCAGACTGTACAGTGTCCTGTAGTACCTCCTGCAGACCTTGTGCAGTGTCTTGTAGTACCTCCTGCAGACTGTGCAGTGTCTTGTAGTACCTCCTGCAGACTTTGCGCAGTGGCTTGTAGTACCTCCTGCAGACTTTGCGCAGTGGCTTGTAGTACCTCCTGCAGGCTTTATGCTGTGTCTTGTAGTACCTCCTGCAGACCGCATGCAGTGTCTTGTAGTACCTCCTGCAGACCGCATGCAGTGTCTTGTAGCACCTCCTGCAGACCGCATGCAGTGTCTTGTAGTACGCAGTGGCTTGTTAGAGACGCTCCCTGTACGGGAAGTCCCAGCCCCGGCGCACAGGGAGCTCTCTGATGTTCGTGCTGCCAGGGGAAAGGATGGGACACCCGAGGCAGACGCACATCAGTCGGGGACCATACGGAGGCTGCAGAAGAAGAGAGGCTGGACGGGGGAGCGCGTTGTTAGGTAAGGTGTGTTTTTTTTAAAAAAAAATCTGCTTTGCACAGAGGGGGGCATCTATAAGGGGGAGGGAGGGGGCCATCCATAGGGGGTAGGGGCCATCTATAAGGGGGGGAGAGGGGGCCATCTATAAGGGGGAGGTAGGGAGCCATCCATAAGGGGAAGGGGCCATTTATAAGGGGGGAAAGGGAGCAATCAATAAGGGAGGGGGCCATCCATAAAATGGGGGGGAGGGGTCCATCTATAAGGGGGGTAAGAGGGGGCCATCCATAAAAGGGGGGAAGGGGGTCATCTATAAGGGGGAGAGGGGGCCCTCTATAAGGTAGGGGGAGAGGGGGCCATCTATAAGGGGGGGAGCCATCTATAAGGGGGGGAAGAGGGGGCCATCTATAAAGGGGGTAAGAGGGGGGGCCATCTATAAGGGGGAAGGAGGGGGCCATCCATAGGGTGTAGAGGCCATCTATAAGGGGGGGAGAGGGGGCCATCTATAAGGGGGGGAGAGAGGGGGCCATCTATAAGGGGGAAGGAGGGGGCCATCCATAGGGTGTAGAGGCCATCTATAAGGGGGGGAGAGGGGGCCATCTATAAGGGGAAGGGAGGGGGCATCCATAAGGGGGAGGGGCCATCTATAAGGGGGGGGGGAAGGGGGCCGTCTATAAGGGAGGGGGAGAGGGGGCCATCTATAAGAGGGGGAGAGGGGGCCATCTATAACGGGGGAAGAGGGAGTCATCTATAAGGGGGGAAGAGGGGGCCATCTATAAGGGGGGTAAGAGGGGGCCATCTATCAAGGGGGTAAGAGGGGGCCATCCATAAAAGGGGGCCATCTTTAAGGGGGGAAGAGGGGCCATCTATAGGAGGAGAGGGGGGCATCTATAAGGGGGGAGAGGGGGCCATCTATAAGGGAGGGGGAAGGGGGCCATCTATAAGGGGGGTAAGAGGGGGCCATCTATAGGGGGAGAGGGGGCCATCTATAAGGGGGGGGAGAGAAGGGCATTTATAAAGGGGGAGCCATCTATAAGGGGGAGGAGAGGGGGCCATCTATAAGGGAAAGCCATCTATAAGGGGGGAAGAGGGGGACATCTATAAGGGGGGGGAGAGAGGGGGCCATCTATAAAGGGGAGGGAGGGGCCATCCATAGGGGGTAGGGGCCATCTATAAGGGGGGGAAAGGGGGCCATCTATAAGGGAGAGGAAGAGGGGGCCATCTATAAGGGAGTGGGAGAGGGGGCCATCTATAATGGGAGCAAGAGGGAGTCATCTATCAGGGGGGGGGAGAGGGGGCCATCTATAAGAGGGGGAGAGGGGGCCATCTATAAGGGGGGTAAGAGGGGGCCATCTATCAAGGGGGTAAGAGGGGGCCATTCATAAAAGGGGGAGGCGGGCCATCTATAAGGGGGGAAGAGGGGGCCATCTATAGGGGGAGAGGGAGCCATCTATAAGGGGGGAGAGGGGGCCATCTATAAGGGAGGGGGAAGGGGGCCATTTATAAGGGGGGTAAGAGGGGGCCATCAATAAAAGGGGGGAGAGGAGCCATCTATAAAGGGGGTAAGAGGGGGCCATCCATAAAAGGGGGGAAGAGGGGGCCATCTATAAGGTGGGAAGAGGGGGCCATCTATAAGGGGGGTAAGAGGGGGCCATCTATAAAGGGGGTAAGAGGGGGCCATCCATAAAAGGGGGAAGAGGGGGCCATCTATAAGGGGGGGAGAGAGGGGGCCATCTATAAGGGGGAGGGAGGGGCCATCCATAGGGGGTAGGGGCCATCTATAAGGGGGGAAAGGGGGCCATCTATAAGGGAGAGGAAGAGGGGGCCATCTATAAGGGAGTGGGAGAGGGGGCCATCTATAATGGGGGGAAGAGGGAGTCATCTATCAGGGGGGGAGAGGGGCCATCTATAAGAGGGGGAGAGGAGGCCATCTATAAGGGGGGTAAGAGGGGGCCATCTATCAAGGGGGTAAGAGGGAGCCATCCATAAAAGGGGGGAGGCGGGCCATCTATAAGGGGGGGAAGAGGGGGCCATCTATAGGGGGAGAGGGAGCCAT
This sequence comes from Dendropsophus ebraccatus, assembly GCF_027789765.1. Lineage (NCBI taxonomy): Eukaryota > Metazoa > Chordata > Amphibia > Anura > Hylidae > Dendropsophus > Dendropsophus ebraccatus. The sequence continues at coordinate 228,692,988 of NC_091454.1, forward strand.
CTATAGGGGGAGAGGGAGCCATCTATAAGGGGGGAGAGGGGGCCATCTATAAGGGAGGGGGAAGGGGGCCATCTATAAGGGGGGTAAGAGGGGGCCATCTATAAAGGGGGTAAGAGGGGGCCATCAATAAAAGGGGGAGAGGGGGCCATCTATAAAGGGGGTAAGAGGGGGCCATCAATAAAAGGGGGAGAGGGGGCCATCTATAAAGGGGGTAAGAGGGGGCCATCCATAAAAGGGGGGAAGAGGGCCATCTATAAGGTGGGAAGAGGGGGCCATCTATAAGGGGGGTAAGAGGGGGCCATCTATAAAGGGGGTAAGAGGGGGCCATCCATAAAAGGGGGAAGAGGGGGCCATCTATAAGGGGGGAGAGAGGGCCATCTATAAGGGGGGAGAGGGGGCCATCCATAAGGGGGGAGAGGGGGCCATCTATAAGTGGGGAAGAGGAGGGCATCTATAAGGGGTTGAGAGGGGGCCATCTATAAGGTGAGGGGGCAACATAGGGGGAGAGGGGGCCATCTATAAGGGGGACTACACAGGGGGCGTATATAATAGAGCATGCATAGAGGGGGACATATACTATAGTTGACTATATATCTATAAGGACGGGCTACAGAGAAGAGGACCATATACTATAGGGGATGCACAGAGGGTGTCATCTACTATAGGGGGACTACACAGGGGGGAGCTCTCAAGTAGATGCACATAAAGCCATCTATATGGAGGACTGAACAAGGGGCCATCTATAAGGTAGCAACATAGGGGATACACAGAGGGGCACCATCTTTAAGGAGGCTACATAGAGGGGGAGGGCATTAACTATAAGGGGGATCACATAGAGTCAGGGCTACCCACTAAATGAGGGTGTAAAGGGGCCAATACAGATGTGCAGTTTGTAGAGAGATGAGGATGGTGCCAGTGTGAGGAGACTAATATGTCTGTCTGGCAGATTCTGGGATTTGTGGATTAGGGAATTTCTCATAATGGCCCAGGACAGATGGAGAAGAAGATGAAAAGGGAAGAACTCTGATCAGAGAAGACGTCCCCTGTGAGTCACCTGATATAACTGCATTGTAATGTATATGGTGTATAGACCCTGTGAACTGCACTGTAATGTATATGGTGTACAGAACCTGTGTAGAGCTGCTTCCACCTCTATATGACTGGATGAAGTGATAGTGATCTGTGTACAAGTGGATTATTCATTAGCAGCTGTGGTGTTAGTCAGTATGTGGTGTTAGTCAGTAGCAGCGGTGGTATTAGTCAGTATGTGGTGGTGTTAGTAGCGGCGGTGGCGTTAGTCAGTATGTGGTGGTAATATGTTATTTTCATTTGGTACTGTGTTTTATAGGTCTCAGTATACAGGATTTGGTCAGTAACAATATGGTAGTGGTTATGGTGTGGCGGTAATATTTCCTTCCTATATACTGGTATATATATACCAATAGCATCACTTGGTCGTGAAAGGAGGGGGGGGGGCAAGTTGACCTCTCGCACCAGGGTCCAGGAGACATTAGCTACGCCCCTGCCCTGAGTTTATAGTGATGTCACATATGACTTAGTGATTGGCTGACCCCGTAGATCTTCCTGTGGGTTGTAGTCACTTTGTGGTCACTGTGCAGGCAGGGAGGGAAGTTGTGTACATCACTATATACCGGTGTCATCTATTACTCTAATCCTGCCTGTGATGATAAGGAGGAGACGGCTGAGAGGTTTTCTGAACGGAACAGGAAGTGTCCCTGTGATGAATACAAGGATTGGTGGGGTAGTTCAGAAGAGCTCTGGATTGTTGTCACATGGGCGGAGTCTATAGTGATGTCACATGTGGCTTGGTGGTTGGCTGACCCTGCAGATCCCCCTGTCGGTTGAAGTCACATGGGCGGAGTCTATAGTGATGTCACATGTGACCTAGTGGTTGGTGGAGCTGTAGATCCCCCGGTAGGTTGTAGTCACATGGCGAAGTCTATAGTAATGTCTCATGTGGCTTAGGGGTTGTTTATTCCAGTAGATCCAGCTGTAAGTTGTAGTCACATGGGTGGAGTCTATAGTGATGTCACATATGACTTAGGCATTGGCGGACCCTGTAGATCCTCCTGTGGATTGTAGTCACATGGCAGAGACTATAGTGATGTCACATGTGTTTTTTTTGTTTGGGTGACCCAGTAGATCCAGCTGTGGACCCATGCAACTTTAGCAAATAGAGGGGGAGGGGCTCCACAATATACTTCGTCCTTGACTCCAGTGAATGCTTACTGGGCATCAGCAGAAAATGACCTATTGTTTTAATCCCTTCAGGACCGTGCATATTTTTTTTCCTCCTCGCGTTTAAAAGGCCGTAGCACTTCCTTTTTTTTACCTACAGTCCCAGACGAACCCTCATTTTTTGCGACACTAATTGTACTGTGCAATGACAGACTTAAATTTTTTTTCCGGTTTTGCAGCATATTTTATGGAAAAATTTACGGCTTTTAAAAAAATAAAAAACCTTTTTAAGGCTCACATGTTCACACTCCGTAAAATAACGGCCATTGTTTTCACCGGCCGGACTTTTGCGACCGAAGTTACGGCCGTGGAATTATGAGCGTAAGGCTAGTCGTGAAACTACGGCCGTTGTTTAATTTTGCTTCCTAGCATGTTTTTAAGTGGGCTGGAACGGGTCATTTACTTTAAATACTGCGCCCAGCCCGAGAAACCACTCAGGAATTTTTTTTACATCAAAATCAAGTTCAATTCGGCAGATATAAGTGTTACTTTTGCGGCCGCATCTAAATCCACGGCCGTTGTTGCAGTATTACCGGCCGGAAATAATTAACATGTTCATTTTTCACGGGGATGTATATACAATGGCCAGTATCTGATATGTAGTGTGCATTCAACGGCCGTAGTTACATTGCATTGCATTCATAATAGGGAACCTCAAAACAACGGCCGCAGTTTTTGCGGCTTTTTGGCAGATTTTTGCGCTTACTCCATTTATCGTGCAAGATCAGGAATTTGATAATTCAATAGTTTGGCTGATTACGCACACGGTGATACCAAATATGTTTGTTTACTTATTTATGTTTATTGATAAAATGGGAAAAGGGGTGTGATTTAAATTTTTATTAGGGGAGGGGTTTTTTTATTAATGAAAAAACTTTATTTTTTTTTTTACATAGTAATTAGGAGTCCTCTGAGGGACTTCTATATACACAGGATTGATCTCCCATTGAGATCAATGCTGCGTATATAATACAGCACCGATCCATTAGATTGGTGCTCTGTTGGTCTGGTCTGCTGCAGACCAGATCAGCAAAATAATGAGCCGGGATCAGCATCATTTCAACGCTGAGGCCAGGCCGGGTAACGGATCTCCCCCTCCGTGCACGCATCGCGGGGGGCGATCTGCCCACTACACCACCAATGATTGGGACAAATAGCCATTTAGATGCAGCTGTCAGCCATGACAGCTGCATCTAAATGGCTCATTAGTGGGCGCAGCAATCGGACAGCGCCCACTAATGGCCGTGGTCCTGGGCTATTATTAGCATCCGAGATTGCGGTAGTTCAGAGCCGGGTCGCCGCGCGGCCCTGCTCTGAACTCCCTTACCCGACCAAGGACATACAGTTACGTCCTCGGTCGTAAAGGGGTTAATCAAGGTTTTATGTTAGAAAGCTTTCACAATGCTTAATCAATAGTTCAGCTTATTATCTTTGTCAGTGTCGCACACAAACATTTCCATGTACACAAGATGATGTATGGACGACTAGCGATGATTTATCTGCCTGCACAAGAGAACCACAAACAAGAAATTTTTAATTTGTCGGCCAATCGATGAACCTTTTACATAGTACGATGAGCGATACTTCCTGCCAATAATCATGTACCCGTGTAACAGGACTCATAGCCACCAGACTACGACCTCATTCACACTTTCAGTAGTTTTTCACGACCATATATTATGTTCGCAATCTGCTAATAATTTGTCCATAGTGCATCTGTAATGTAATGTGTAATGTGCTCCCATTGACTTCTACGTGGGAATCTGTGCCACAATCACGGCCCATACTAGGGCATGACTATATTTTTGCTGCACAGATTGTGGATAGTGTGAATTGCCCAATAGAAATCAATGGGTTCTAAACTTGTCCGTAATTGCGGAATAAGGCCTAAGGGGTCAAGAATGGTCTTGCTCCAAGTAGACTTCATCCTGACTCGATTATGACCCACTGGAGCTTCAGATTTCAGCATTCTTCAATTTTTCACCCTCCTACATTTCCGAAGAGCTTTGTACCTCAGAGATCTCTTGTGATGATGACTTAGGATGGCTATACACTTACTGTCTCCCTCGCCTTGTAGAGCCCTCGCTGTCTTTACTTTTCTAGACTTCTCCTGTGCTGCACCTCTACTCTGGTTTTCATTCACTGGATGCCACCAGAAACCTTCTTCTCATTTTGTCCCACCAAACAACAGTTTAGACCTTTCCCTGTCACCATATTTATACTGTAAACCTTCTTATCCCAATAAATTTTACTTTTTGTTTAGACTACGAAAAACTGAAAGACCCCCAACCACATTCCAGCTGTTCAAAAGACCACTCTGTACAACACTCCTTAAACTTCGTCCAGCTCTCGTGATTGCCGTCTTCACTTCTTGGTTCCTCAGGCTGTAGATGAGTGGATTTAGCATGGGTGTCATCACCGAGTAAAAGACAGAAGCCACTTTGTCTTGTTCCTTAAGAAAATCAGAAGGACGTAAGTAGGTGAAGAGAACAGAGACATAAAAGACAGAGGCGCAGGTGAGGTGTGAGGAGCAAGTACTGAACGCCTTTTTTCGCCCCTTTGAAGACTTAATTTTGAGAATAGAAGATATTATAAAAATGTAGGAGACCAAGATGGTGGTAAGGGAGACAATGCTGTAAGATCCTATGAAGAAAACAGTGAGCAACTCGCAGATGAAAGTATCCGAGCAGGAGAGTTTGAGCAATGGAAGGACATCACAGTAGAAGTGGTCTATGAGGTTGGAGCCACAAAAGTCAAGTCTAAATATACAGTTTGTTTGGAGAGATGACTGAAAGAAGCCAAGGGAAAAGGCAAGAAGGATGAGGAACAAACATTTCTTCTTGGTCATTATGGACACGTAATGGAGAGGATGGCAGATAGCCACATAGCGGTCATAAGACATATTCGAGAGGAGAAGAACATCTGTACCAGCGAGAGTGGCAAATACATAGAACTGGAGGGCACAACCATGGAACGAGATGACCTTCTTCATGGATATGAGGTCTGAGATCATTTTTGGAGCAACAGCTGAAGAGTATAAGAGGTCCACCAGTGAGAGGTAACTCAAGAAGTAATACATGGGGGTGTGGAGGGCGGACGTCTTATGGACAATGCCAATCAGTCCAACGTTACCAACCAATGTAATTATGTAAACCAGGAGGAAGAATATGAAGAGGAAGATGCCAAGGTCTACATCACTGGCCAATCCCGAAAACTCAAATACTCCTGCTCGGGTCTTGTTCTCAGTGTCCATCTTCTTTCTCTGTATTAGCAGAATGAATCAGATATACAATATTGGTTTCACACTCTGGAAATATAACAGTGATCAGAACTACTCGAAAAGAAGGAAGATGGAGGAGGATACATGTCAGGGAACGTGGAGGAGGATACATGTCAGGGAACGTGGAGGAGAATGTCAGGGAACGTGGAGGAGGATACATGTCAGGGAACGTGGAGGAGGATACATGTCAGGGAACGTGGAGGAGGATACATGTCAGGGAACGTGGAGGAGAATGTCAGGGAACGTGGAGGAGGATACATGTCAGGGAATATGGAGGAGGATACATGTCAGGGAATGTGGAGGAGGATACATGTCAGGGAACGTGGAGGAGGATACATGTCAGGGAACGTGGAGGAGGATACATGTCAGGGAATGTGGAGGAGAATGTCAGGGAACGTGGAGGAGGATACATGTCAGGGAATATGGAGGAGGATACATGTCAGGGAATGTGGAGGAGAATGTCAGGGAACGCGGAGGAGGATACATGTCAGGGAATATGGAGGAGGATACATGTCAGGGAATATGGAGGAGGATATATGTCAGGGAACGTGGAGGAGGATACATGTCAGGGAACGTGGAGGAGGATACATGTCAGGGAATGTGGAGGAGGATACATGTCAGGGAACGTGGAGGAGGATACATGTCAGGGAACGTGGAGGAGAATGTCAGGGAACGTGGAGGAGGATACATGTCAGGAAACGTGGAGGAGGATACATGTCAGGGAACGCGGAGGAGGATACATGTCAGAGAACATGGAGGAGGATACATGTCAGGGAATATGGAGGAGGATACATATCAGGGAATATGGAGGAGGATACATGTCAGGGAATGTGGAGGAGGATACATGTCAGGGAATATGGAGGAGGATACATGTCAGGGAACGTGGAGGAGGATACATGTCAGGGAACGTGGAGGAGGATACATGTCAGGGAACGTGGAGGAGAATGTCAGGGACTGTGGAGGAGGATACATGTCTGGGAATATGGAGGAGGATACATGTCAGGGAATATGGAGGAGGATACATGTCAGGGAATGTGGAGGAGGATACATGTCAGGGAATAAGGAGGAGGATACATGTCGGGGAATGTGGAGGAGGATACATGTCAGGGAACGTGGAGGAGAATGTCAGGGAACGTGGAGGAGGATACATGTCAGGGAACGTGGAGGAGGATACATGTCAGGGAATAAGGAGGAGGATACATGTCGGGGAATGTGGAGGAGGATACATGTCAGGGAATGTGGAGGAGGATACATGTCAGGGAATGTGGAGGAGGATACATGTCAGGGAATATGGAGGAGGATACATGTCAGGGAATGTGAAGGAGGATACATGTCAGGGAACGTGGAGGAGGATACATGTCAGGGAATATGGAGGAGGATACATGTCAGGGAATATGGAGGAGGATACATGTCAGAGAACATGGAGGAGGATACATGTCAGGGAATATGGAGGAGGATACATGTCAGGGAACGTGGAGGAGGATACATGTCAGGGAATATGGAGGAGGATACATGTCAGGGAATGTGGAGGAGGATACATGTCAGAGAACATGGAGGAGGATACATGTCAGGGAATGTGGAGGAGGAAACATGTCAGGGAATATGGAGGAGAATGTCGGGGAATATGGAGGAGGATACATGTCAGGGAACGTGGAGGAGGATACATGTCAGGGAATATGGAGGAGGATACATGTCAGGGAACATGGAGGAGAATGTCGGGGAACATGGAGGAGGATACATGTCAGGGAATGTGGAGGAGGATACATGTCAGGGAATATGGAGGAGGATACATGTCAGGGAACGTGGAGGAGGATACATGTCAGGGAACGTGGAGGAGGATACATGTCAGGGAATATGGAGGAGGATACATGTCAGGGAATGTGGAGGAGGATACATGTCAGGGAATATGGAGGAGGATACATGTCAGGGAATATGGAGGAGGATACATGTCAGGGAACGTGGAGGAGGATACATGTCAGGGAATATGGAGGAGGATACATGTCAGGGAATGTGGAGGAGGATACATGTCAGGGAATAAGGAGGAGGATACATGTCAGGGAATGTGGAGGAGGATACATGTCAGGGAATGTGGAGGAGGACACATGTCAGGGAATGTGGAGGAGAATGTTGAGGAATATGGAGGAGGATACATGTCAGGGAATATGGAGGAGGATACATGTCAGGGAACGTGGAGGAGAATGTCGGGGAATATGGAGGAGAATGTCGGGGAATATGGAGGAGAATGTCGGGGAATATGGAGGAGAATGTCGGGGAATATGGAGGAGAATGTCGGGGAATATGGAGGAGGATACATGTCAGTGAATATACTCGATGCATGAATGGAGGTGCTTAGACCTGTGGTAATGCTGATTATTGGATGTACCTCCTCATCTTCTTTGCCCGTGTTACTCTACGTTCCCCATGTTGTGTTAGTTTGTGATAAGGAGATGAAATCCACCTAGTGTCAATGGTTTTTCCCTCAGACATTAAGGTTTCTGCTCTGAATGAAATCAGATATTCTTACCCTGAGATGATGGAAATAAAGCAACAATAATACAATAGATCTTCCTCCGCCCAGAACACCAGATAATCTTGCACTAGTATCCTCAGCACTGGTTTCTTGCCTTTGTTGGGTCCATATAGGGAGGACGACAATGTAAGGACTTTATGTCAGTGGTAGAGAAAAGTATCTCATAGATGGAAAAGGTCTGGCCGAGCTTGGTCAGGATGAGAATCATGGTGATAGAGCGGACCAGGCTCGGGATCAGTGCAGATGAGGATCAGGATCAGTGCGGATCAGTGTGGATCAGGCACTACTCTGCTGGTACATGTGTCCCAGTCTCTGTCTGACATATACCAGTCAGTATACACCAGCCGCATCACTGCTCATACGGGGAGATCAAGGACTTTTTATAAGACACCTATTCACCGCTGACTATTGCTGAGGGCCCCGGGGTATACGTGACAAGGGGCCGAGAAATTACATCTTCTAATAATGTTATAATATTTAACTCTAGGATAGGAAATGTCTCTGCTTATTATATTTTATATATGGTTTAGTATAAATGTAAATGTAAAACATCTATACATCCACCATACCAGAGTTCTATGACCTGGCTGTAGAGGTCCTATCCCTGGAAGCCCACTCCGGAGGGGGCCCAGCTTCCCGGAGCCCTCACAGACCCTACATAGGCTTTTACACGGCCAGATTATCAGCCAGGAGAGTTGCTAGAAAGAAGCTCGTCTGATCGCATCGTACCATCTGGCTTCAAGATGTATTGTTTTCGGCCTATGTAAACAAAGGGAGACTGAGAGCAAATATATCTATATATCCATACCTATGTGATCCGCTGTGTGATCTGGCATCCCACACTTCAGCCGCTGCTGTATCCTCCAGAGAGCAGGATGATGGATCAAAAGCAGCGCAGATGGTAAGTAAGCCCTGTTTGGCATCTGGATACTGACAGAACGGATCAGATCACAAGGATCTTTTGTGCAGCCCCGCCGCTCGACTAGTTGTGCCATGCAGGATCATAGCTAATGTCTCCTGGGCCCTGGTGCGAGAGGCCAACTTGGGCCCCCCCTCTCCTTTCACGACCAAGTGATGCTATTGGTGTATATATATATATATATATATATATATATATATATATATATATATACACTCACCGGCCACTTTATTAGGTACACCATGCTAGTAACGGGTCGGACCCCCTTTTGCCTTCAGAACTGCCTCAATTCTTGGTGGCATAGATACAACAAGGTGCTGGAAGCTTCCTCAGAGATTTTGGTCCATAGTGACATGATGACATCACACAGTTGCCGCAGATTTGTCGGCTGCACATCCATGATGCCAATCTCCCGTTCCACCACATCCCAAAGATGCTCTATTGGATTGAGATCTGGTGACTGTGGAGGCCATTGGAGTACAGTGAACTCATTGTCATGTTCAAGCAGAAATCGAGACTCATCAGACCAGGCAACGTTTTTCCAATCTTCTACTGTCCAATTTCGATGAGCTTGTGCAAATTGTAGCCTCAGTTTCCTGTTCTTAGCTGAGCGGAGTGGCCCCCGGTGTGGTCTTCTGCTGCTGTAGCCCATCTGCCTCAGAGTTGGCCATACTGTGCGTTCAGAGATGCTCTTCTGCCTACCTTGGCTGTAACGGTTGGCTATTTGAGTCACTGTTGCCTTTCTATCAGCTGGAACCAGTCTGCCCATTCTCCTCTGACCTCTGGCATCAACAAGGCATTTCCGCCCACAGAACTGCCGCTCACTGGATGGTTTTTCTTTTTCGGACCATTCCCTGTAAACCCTAGAGATGGTTGTGCGTGAAAATCCCAGTAGATCAGCAGTTTCTGAAATACTCAGACCAGCCCTTCTGGCACCAACAACCATGCAACGTTCAAAGGCCTCAAATCACCTTTCTGCCCCATACTGATGCTCGGTTTGAACTGCAGGAGATTGTCTTGACCATGTCTACATGCCTAAATGCACTGAGTTGCCGACATGTGATTGGCTGATTAGAAATTAAGTGGTAACGTGTAGTTGGACAGGTGTACCTAATAAAGTGGCCGGTGAGTGTATATATATATATATATATATATATATATATATACACACACCAAGACAGATATTACCAATAACACCAGCATATTGGAAGAGAAAGTATTATCACCGTACATATTACCGCCATACTGTTACCGACCAAATCCTGTATACTGAGACCTATATTACCAGTAATACCAGTATATAGGAAGGAAACATTACTGCCACACCACAACCACTACCATTACCACCATATTGTTACTGACCAAATCCAGTATACTAAATCACCTCATCCAGTCATATAGAGGTGGCCCCAGCTCTACACAGGTTCTATACACCATATACATTACAGTGCAGTTATATCAGGTGACTCACAGGGGACGTCTTTTCTGATCGGAGTTCTTTCCTTTTCAACTTCTTCTCCATCCGTCCTGGGCCGTTATGAGAACTTCTCCGAGCCACGAATCCACAGAATCTACCAGACAGACATATTAGTCTCCTCACTCTGGCACCATCCTCATCTCTATACACACTGCACATCTGTATTGGCTCCTTTACACCCTCATTTAGTGGGTAGCCCTGACTCTATGTGACCCCCTAATAATATATGCCCCCCTCTGTGTATTCCCTCTCCCCCTATGTTGCCCCCCCAAATAGATGGCCCCTCTCCCCCCATGTTGCCCTCCTTATAGATGGCCCCCTCTCCCCTCCCCCTCCCTTATAGATGGCCTCCTCTCCTCCTCCTTATAGATGGCCCCCTCTCCCCCACCCTTCCTTATAGATGGCCTCCTCTCCTCCTCCATATAGATGGCCCCCTCTACCCCCTCCCTTATAGATGGCCTCCTCTCCCCCCTCCTTATAGATGGCCCCTCTCTCCTCACCCTCCCTTATGGATGGCCCCCTCTCCCCCCACCCTCCCTTATGGATGGCCCCCTCTCCCCCTCCTTTATAGATGGCCCCCTCTCCCCCCTCCTTATAGATGGCCCCCTCTCCCCCCAACCTCCCTTATAGATGGCCCACTCTTCCCCCACCCTCCCTTATAGATGGCCTCCTCTCTCCCCTCTCCCTCCCTTATAGATGGCCCCCTCTCCCCCCTCCCTTATAGATGGCCCCCTCTCCCCCCCTCCATTATAGATGGCCCCCTCTCCCCCCCCTCCCTTATAGATGGTCCCCTTCCCCCCCCTCCCTTATAGATGGTCCCCTTCCCCCCCTCCCTTATAGATGGTCCCCTTCCCCCCCTCCCTCATAGATGGACCCCCTTTCCCCCCACCCTCATGGATGGACCCATCTCCCCCCCCCTCATAGATGGCCCCTCTTTCCCCCCACCCTCATAGATGGCAGCCTCTTTCCCCCACCTTCATAGATGGACACCTCTTTCCCCCCACCCTCATAGATGGCAGCCTCTTTCCCCCCACCCTTATAGATGGCCCCCTCTTTCCCCCCACCCTCATAGATGCCCCCCCTCTTTCCCTCCACCCTCATAGATGCCCCCCCTCTTTCCCTCCACCCTCATAGATGCCCCCCTCTTTCCCCCCACCCTCATAGATGCCCCCCTCTTTCCAACCACCCTCATAGATGGCCCCCTCTTTCCCCCCACCCTCATAGATGCCCCCCTCTTTCCAACCACCCTCATAGATGGCCCCCTCTTTCCCTCCACCCTCATAGATGCCCCCCTCTTTCCCCCCACCCTCATAGATGCCCCCCTCTTTCCAACCACCCTCATAAATGCTCCCTTCTTTCCCTCCACCCTCATAGATGCCCCCCTCTTTCCCCCCACCCTCATAGATGCCCCCCTCTTTCCAACCACCCTCATAGATGCCCCCCTCTTTCCAACCACCCTCATAGATGCCCCCCTCTTTCCAACCACCCTCATAGATGCAGGCTGATAAAAAAAAAAAAAAAACTTAACTTACCTGACAACGCACTCCCACGTTGATCCTCTCTCCTCCTGGTTTGTCCCCGGCTGTGCGGCTGCCGGGGGTGTCGCGTCTTATCCTCGGCAGCGCGCGCATCCCAGAGCTCCATGGGCGCCGACTCTGGAAGTCAGGGCCCAAGGCGCCCAGGGAGCTCTGGGATGCGCGCGCTGCCGGGGATAAGACGCGACACCCCCGGCAGCCGCGCAGCAGCCAGGGGAAGACGGAGCCGGACTCTTGTGACCGCAAGCAAAACAATACTTGCGGTCACAAGAGTGATTGATCGGGAGGGTCCCCCTTTGTGGCGGGGCCGGTCGCGGCGGCTACACCACTGGTGCCATGTAAGGACACTGCCAATGAGCGCTGATCTCACTGATCGGCACTCGTTTCCGTCCTTGCACAACCCCATGCTGGGGGACCAAGCTAAGCTGGATCAGAGGATACATGTAGACAGCCTGGGGCCATAGTTCTATGGGATTACCATATACCCTAGTCACATATTGGTTCAGGATCAGGACAAATGCCCACCTGTCTAACCCTGCACCCTAGGACCCCGGGGTGAGGAGGTACGAATAACTATTAGTGGAAGTTGGGGAGTTTGGTCTCCAATGGAACCAGAACCATCACCCTATGACCTTCTGTTTAAAAGTTAAGCTTTTTCTTGGGATTGTGGAGTTTTTGACAATAGGTCCAATGGGGGGGGGTCTGGCCAGAGGTATATGTACTGTATATGTATATGTACTGGTGCTTGACAGAAAGTAAATGGCTATGTGCGGCAGGGGGCAGTATAGCACCGTTCACCGCGCCGCGCACAGGACCGGGCTGTTACAGTACACCTCCAGGGGCAATCACACTGATGCCTCCCAGCTGACAGACGGACACCGATGATGCCTTCTGGGTATGTGATCACATCTCAGAGTCGGTGCAGTGGCTGCCACTGCCGATTACAGCAAAACCCCACCTGGTTGTCAGCCGACTGTCAATAGCAGAAACGCCACCTCTGCCATAGTGGATCTTTGAGGATGAGTCAAATCAGAAGCTGATTGTGGATCCCTCCTCATTGTGTGAACTACAAGCACTGGAATCCCCTCAGACTCCGGCCTCCCACCATGTGGCGGAGGTAGTCGGTGTTGTCAGACCCCCTGAGTATATTGTGCATCTAGAGAAGCCACATCCATGTGCGCCCCCTGAGTGAAGGAGAGGAACTCTCTCCAAATTGTACAAGCAGAAAGGAGGATACGGGTTCATTATGGACAAATATTCAGGAGAATACCTTGTAAACAGGAGGGCCATCAGGCGGGACTATCTACACAACAGCGGGCGTAAACCCTACTGTGGTAAGGCATATAAGACGAACCCCTGAAAATCTTCTGAAAAGTCAGAGGTCGTCTTATATGCCGGAAAATGTTAACCCCTGCCTGACCACAGCAGGGTTTACTAGCTGGAGCCCTGCTGTAGTCAGGCAGGGGTTAACTTAAGCAGGAGGCACCAACCCGCGCCCAACTCCCCCTGGCTGCAGGGCCCCATTGAAAAAAAACAATCCAACTCACCTGTCACCCTTTCCCAGCAGCCATGCATCTCCCGTCATGCGTGATGTAGAGACACTGCCTGCGCCGGAGGTCCCTGAAGCTCTCCCGCTTTGGGGACCTCCGGCACAGGCAGTGTTTCCGCATCACGCTGCCTGCGCCGGGAACTTGACAGGTGACACGCACATGAGTTGAATCGTTTGTTTTTCTATAGCGGTCGCCGCATATGGTGGGGAAGCTCAAAAACTGCCGCAACCCCACCGTATGCGGCGACCGCGATGACCATTCCCGGCGTATAAGACGATCCCACACTTCTGGGCAGATTTTGCAGGGTTAAAAAGTCATCTTATACGCCAGAAGATACGGTAATATAGTGCACTCCAGCATACGGCGAGAAAGGTGATGGGGAGTTGGTTTATGATCAGTTTAAATTGACCTAAATGATTCAGTTCACATTCCTGGCAAAGATTAGTTCACAATAAACTACAGCCGGGGGGGGCGACAGAGAGTCCAGCCCTGTACTGTGCCTCTCTGTACTCCGCCAGGTATCTTATTACCGTCTTTTAGCAATGTTTTTTCTAACATTTTGCCGCCTGTAGAGGAGCTTGGAAAAATGTCACAGCCAGAGCAGGAATTATTCTGGAAAATCTATCACTGAGCTAAAAGATGGCAAAAATAAAAATACCATGTAGTTATGAGGGGAATGAATGTGGGTATAGTGGGTAAGAGGGGTATGAATGTGGGTATGAGGGGAATGAATGTGGGTATAGTGGGTATGAGGGCTATGTATGTGGGTATGAGGGGTATGTATGTGGGTATGAGGGGTATGAATGTGGGTATAGTGGGTATGAGGGCTATGTATGTGGGTATGAGGGGTATGAATGTGGGTATAGTGGGTATGAGGGCTATGTATGTGGGTATGAGGGGTATGAATGTGGGTATAGTGGGTATGAGGGCTATGTATGTGGGTATGAGGGGTATGAATGTGGGTATGAGGGGTATGAATGTGGGTATGAGGGGTATGAATGTGGGTATGAGGGGTATGAATGTGGGTATAGTGGGTATGAGGGCTATGTATGTGGGTATGAGGGGTATGAATGTGGGTATGAGGGGTATGTATGTGGGTATAAGGGGTATGAATGTGGGTATAGTGGGTATGAGGGCTATGTATGTGGGTATGAGGGGTATGAATGTGGGTATGAGGGGTATGAATGTGGGTATGAGGGGTATGTATGTGGGTATGAGGGGTATGAATGTGGGTATGAGGGGTATGAATGTGGGTATGAGGGGTATGAATGTGGGTATGAGGGGTATGAATGTGGGTATGAGGGGTATGTATGTGGGTATGAGGGGTATGTATGTGGGTATGAGGGGTATGAATGTGGGTATGAGGGGTATGAATGTGGGTATGAGGGGTATGTATGTGGGTATGAGGGGTATGAATGTGGGTATGAGGGGTATGAATGTGGGTATGAGGGGTATGTATGTGGGTATGAGGGCTATGAATGTGGGTATGAGGGGTATGAATGTGGGTATAGTGGGTATGAGTGGTATGTTTGTGGGTATGAGGGGTATGAATGTGGGTATGAGGGGTATGAATGTGCTTATGAGGGGTATGTATGTGGGTATGAAGAGTATGTATGTGGGTATGAGGGGTATGAATGTGGGTATGAGGGGAATGAATGTGGGTATAAATGTGGGAATGAGGGGTATGTATGTGGGTATAAGTGGTATGAATGTGGTATGAATGTGGGTATAGTGGGTATGAGGGGTATGTATGTGGGTATGAGGGGTATGTATGTGGGTATGAGGGGTATGAATGTGGGTATGGGGGGTATGAATGTGGGTATGGGGGGGTTTCGTATGTGGATATGAGGGGTATCAATGTGGGTATGAAGAGTATGAATGTGGTATAGTGGGTATGAGGGGTATAAATGTGAGTATAGTGGGTTTGAGGGGTATGAATGTGGGTATGGGGGGTATGTATGTGGGTATGAGGGGTATGAATGTGGGTATGGGGGGTATGTATGTGGGTATGAGGGGTATGAATGTGGGTATAGTGGGTATGAGGGGTATGAATGTGGGTATGAGAGGTATGAATGTGAGAATAGTGGGTATGAGGGGAATGAATGTGGGTATAGTGGGTATGAGTTGAATGAATCTGAGTAATGTGGGTATGAGGAATATGAATGTGGGTATGAGGGGTATGAATGTGAGTATAGTGGGTATGAGGGGTATGAATGTGGGTATGAGGGGTATGAATGTGGGTAAGAGAGGTATGAATGTGAGTATTAGAAGAATGAATGTGAGTATGAGGGGAATGAATGTGGGTATGGGGGGTATGAATGTGGGTATGAGGGGTATGAATGTGGGTATGAGGGGTATGAATGTGGGTATGAGGGGAATGAATGTGGGTTTGAGGGGATTGTAAGAGGGGTATGAATGTGAGTATGAGGGGTATGAATGTGAGTATGAGGGGTATGTATGTGGGTATGGGGGTATGAATGTGGGTATGAGGGGTATGAATGTGGGTATGAGGGGTATTAATGTGGGTATGAGGGGTATGAATGTGGGTATGAGGGGAATGAATTTGGGTATGAGGGGATTGTAAGAGGGGTATGAATGTGAGTATGAGGGGAATGAATGTGGGTATGAGGGGTATGAATGCGAGTATAAGGGGACTGAATGTGGGTATGAGGGGTATGAATGCGAGTATAAGGGGACTGAATGTGGGTATGAGGGGAGTGTATGTGAGTATGAGGGGTATGTATGCGAGTATTAGGGGAATGAATGTGGATATGAGGGGTATGAATGTGAGTATTAGGGTAATTAATGTGCAGCGATCAGTATGATGACGCTTTGAGATTGTTATATAAGTGGTCGCATTCACAAAAATAACTAATGAAATGTGCTAATTTTACCTTAAAGGGGTAGTGCGGCGCTAAACATTTATTCACAAAATAACACACATTACAAAGTAATACAACTTTGTAATGTGTGTTATGTATGTGAATGGCCCCCTTCCCCGTGTTTCCCCCCACCCCACGCTAGACCCGAAAGTTTTGGTGCATTATACTTACCGCATTCCTGTCGACCCCCGTCCTCCATCTTGTGACAATGACGTTGTCTTATTTGTAATGTGTGTTATTTTGTGAATAAATGTTCCTGAATACAGTAAGTATAGCTGTTATATAGCTGCCTTCAGGAGACTGGACCTGGATATAGTAAGTATAGCTGTTATATAGCTGCCTTCAGGAGACTGGACCTGGATACAGTAAGTATAGCTGTTATATAGCTGCCTTCAGGAGACTGGACCTGGATACAGTAAGTATAGCTGTTATATAGCAGCCTTCAGGAGACTGGACCTGGATACAGTAAGTATAGCTGTTATATAGCTGCCTTCAGGAGACTGGACCTGGATACAGTAAGTATAGCTGTTATATAGCAGCCTTCAGGAGACTGGACCTGGATACAGTAAGTATAGCTGTTATATAGCTGCCTTCAGGAGACTGGACCTGGATACAGTAAGTATAGCTGTTATATAGCTGCCTTCAGGAGACTGGACCTGGATACAGTAAGTATAGCTGTTATATAGCTGCCTTCAGGAGACTAGACCTGGATACAGTAAGTATAGCTGTTATATAGCTGCCTTCAGGAGACTGGACCTGGATACAGTAAGTATAGCTGTTATATAGCAGTCAGGAGACTGGACCTGGATACAGTAAGTATAGCTGGTATATAGCTGCCTTCAGAAGACTAGACCTGGATACAGTAAGTATAGCTGTTATATAGCTGCCTTCAGGAGACTGGACCTGGATACAGTAAGTATAGCTGTTATATAGCTACCTTCAGGAGACTGGACCTGGATACAGTAAGTATAGCTGTTATATAGCAAGAGACTGGACCTGGATAAAGTAAGTATAGCTGTTATATAGCTGCCTTCAGGAGACTGGACCTGTATACAGTAAGTATATAGCTGTTATATAGCTGCCTTCAGGAGACTGGACCTGGATACAGTAAGTATAGCTGTTATATAGCTGCCTTCAGGAGACTGGACCTGGATACAGTAAGTATATAGCTGTTATATAGCTGCCTTCAGGAGACTGGACCTGGATACAGTAAGTATAGGTGTTATATAGCTGCCTTCAGGAGACTGGACCTGGATACAGTAAGTATATAGCTGTTATATAGCTGCCTTCAGGAGACTGGACCTGGATACAGTAAGTATAGCTGTTATATAGCTGCCTTCAGGAGACTGGACCTGGATACAGTAAGTATATACCTGTTATATAGCTGCCTTCAGGAGACTGGACCTGGATACAGTAAGTATACCTGTTATATAGCAGCCTTCAGGAGACTGGACCTGGATACAGTAAGTATAGCTGTTATATAGCAGCCTTCAGGAGACTGGACCTGGATACAGTAAGTAAAGCTGTTATATAGCAGCCTTCAGGAGACTGGACCTGGATACAGTAAGTATAGCTGTTATATAGCAGCCTTCAGGAGACTGGACCTGGATACAGTAAGTATAGCTGTTATATAGCAGCCTTCAGGAGACTGGACCTGGATACAGTAAGTATAGCTGTTATATAGCTGCCTTCAGGAGACTGGACCTGGATACAGTAAGTGTAGCTGTTATATAGCTGCCTTCAGGAGACTGGACCTGGATACAGTAAGTATAGCTGTTATACAGCTGCCTTCAGGAGACTGGACCTGGATTTCTGGTAAGTTCCGTTTTGTTTTACAGCATGATAACAGCAAAAACTGCAAACTTGCCTAATATCATATCTACTGTTGATTTAGATTTTGAAAGTTATAATGACAGCGACACTTTAACACTATTCTCACCAGAGGCCTATTTGAAGGGACACGCAGGCATAACTTCTCAAACACAAAACGCACTCTCTGTACTTACTATTGAAAAATACATCTGTACTAAGTAAATATTTTACACAGGTTAAGTTAGTCTGGACCCTGTGCCTGTTTATCCTGCACCACTACACTTCAGAAGGGATCGCCAGGCACTACCATTTAATCGGTGCCTGCATGTACCCAGGGAGGGCTCCTACCACTCCAAGCCCTGTGACAGGAGCCCCAGTGCTACCATACCATCAGCCCTTTGTTTCCACACATGAATTGACTTTTTTATTGTAATGGTAAGGTGATGTCTTTATATTTATTGATGTCCATGAAAAATCAGTAGCTTCCTTACAACATAGTCATACATGGACCACACAGTCATACATGGACCACATAGTCATACATGGACCACACAGTCATACATGGACCACACATAGTCACTGGGGTGAGATTTTGTTCCTTTCTTGCATTTTGGTCCATCAACTGGAATATAATACAATGTCCCACTGTAACTAGCTCTACGGCCATGAAACTTGACTTATTTGACCACTGTTTGCTTCGGGTCTTAACATTCATCTGTTCTTATCCTGATTTATTTATTTAGTTAGTATTTTCTGTGGTTTCACAACACTCCGTCTCAATCCCTAAGATTCAATAGACTTATTTTTAAGACTGCACATTGCACGGACAAAGAGATTCACAATGGCCGTCTTTACCTCTCGGTTCCTCAAGCTGTAGATAAGGGGATTTAACAAGGGTGTCATGATGGAGTAAAAGACGGAAGCTACCTTGTCTTGTTTCTCAAGGTGATCTGAAGGAGGATGTAAGTAAGTGAGGAACACGGACACATAGAAGATGGAGGCACAGATGATGTGTGAGGAGCAGGTGCTGAACGCTTTCTGTCGGCCCTTTGTAGAGTTTATCTGTAGAATGGCCACCAGTATATAGATGTATGAAACCAGTATGGTGGCCAAGGAACCTATGCTGTAAGATCCTATAAAGAAAAGAGTGATCATTTCACAGGTGAAGGTCTTGGAGCAGGACAGCTTGAGCACGGAAGGGATGTCACAATAGAAATGGTCGATGAGGTTTGAACCACAGTATTGCAGACTGAATATACAACTTGTCTGTGCTGAAGATGGCAAGAACCCGAAAGATAAAGCAAAGAGACCTAGAGACAAACATTTCCTCTTGCTCATTATGGACACATAACGTAAAGGGTGGCAGATGGCCACATAGCGGTCGTAAGCCATATTCGACAGGACAAGAACCTCCATAGATGCAAAGGTGGCAAAGAAGAAGAACTGGAGAGCACAACTGGTGAAGGAGATGACCTTCCTTACAGAGTTAAGATCTGCAATCATCTTCGGTGCAACTGTGGAGGAGTACAAGAGGTCCACCACCGAGAGGTGACTGATGAAGTAATACATGGGAGTGTGGAGGGTGGAGGTCTTATAGACAATAATGAACAACCCAACGTTACCCACCACTGTTATCACGTAAACCAGGAGGAAGAATAGGAAGAGGAAGATTGATAGTTGTGGATCTTGGGTCAATCCAGAAAACTCGAATGTGGTCACTTGGGTGTTATTCATATTATTCATGTTGGATATTTCTCTGTTGGGGTAAAATTAACAATGGATACATATATCAATACCCAAGACCATGAAATGCAACCACATGTATGTGTCTTGTGCTAAATCTGGTCATCTATTACCAAAACCTTCTATATCCAGAAGTCAGATGCCCCTCCAGTAATGTGACCTGTATCCATAAATGTCCATATCCTTTGTCTTAATCGTCTTTGCGCCAATAATTTTGCTCCTGTTCTGAGAACTAAAGTCATAGGAGTGGCATTACTCCAAGCTCCTACAACCCTTGTACATTTGACATTTTCATATGTGGCATTGGGGCTTAGAGTCTCTCAGGTGCCTGAATACGTGTCTGACTACTATCTCTACACCCACTATGGCAGAAAGTGCAGTTATGTGTGGAAAAAACATGAGGCTGTGTTCAATTGAAAGTCTTTCATAGTACGGTATGTTCACTGGATGAGTGGAAGATGGTCTCCAAAATATGGTTCTGGTTGTTGTGGGACAACCCTGTTTGGTTTAAATCCCCACCCCCCAATAACAGAGAACTTCTGATATGTCATAGATGTCTAGATGTGCTGAGCTAATAGAGACAAGAGAGTCTAGATGTGCTGAGCTAATAGAGACAAGCTCCGAGAGAGTCTAGATGTGCTGAGCTAATAGAGACAAGCTCCAGGCTAGCGGCATCTTTACCTGCACACAGTCCTGACCTCAGGGGGTTAAGACTTAAGCAGATTAAAGGTCTCAGTTTTCTTTCTTACCTTTTGTTTGTGTCACAGTAAAATTATATTTTGCAGGTATAAAGTGGTGGGTATGATCACATGGTACAAAACCCATAGATCAGGTATAATCTCAGGGTTGTGAACACTGCCACACAGCACTGTAATATTTTAGAGGCAGGTAAATAGCACTCAGATGGTAGAAAGGACACTTCTGGGGTAAAGTGGTTACCCTTGATGTACTCTCACCTGACTGATCTCAGCATCTCTATATAACCCACCTCATTATCTGTGTGTATCATAGTGTAGGGCCCCTGGGGGCTCCTGCGAGGAAGGTGCCGAGGGGGTATTCTCTAATGACTACATTTATCTCTCCCTGTACATAGCAGCTTAGTTATTTATCTCATATATTCTATAAATTATTATTATTAATATTATTTTATCCATTATATCCCTTATTTCATGAGGACCCAAAAACACTGCCCTAGACTGCCAGGAACCCATGTATTAGCCCAGTCACTACCCTAGACTACCAGGAACCCAAGTATTAGCCCAGTCACTGCCCTAAACTGGCAGGAACTTAAGTATTACTCAATTTACAACCCCAGACTGCCAGGAACCCAAGTATTAGCCTAGTCACTGCCCTATACTAACAAGAACCCAAGTATTAGTCCTGTCACTGCCCTATACTGCCAGGAACCCAAGTATTAGCCTAGTCACTGCCCTATACTGGTAGGAATCCAAGTATTAGCCTAGTCACTGCCCTATACTGGTAGGAACCCAAGTATTAGCCTAGTCACTGCCCTATACTGGTAGGAACCCAAGTATTACCCAATTTACAACCCTAGACTGCCAGGAACCCAAGTATTAGCCTAGTCACTGCCCTACACTGGTAGGAACCCAAGTATTAGCCTAGTCACTGCCCTATACTGGTAGGAACCCAAGTATTACCCAATTTACAACCCTAGACTGCCAGGAACCCAAGTATTAGCCTAGTCACTGCCCTCCCTATACTGGTAGGAACCCAAGTATTAGCCTAGTCACTGCCCTATACTAACAAGAACCCAAGTATTAGTCCTGTCACTGCCCTATACTGCCAGGAACCCAAGTATTAGCCTAGTCACTGTCCTATACTGGTAGGAACCCAAGTATTAGCCTAGTCACTGCCCTATACTAACAAGAACCCAAGTATTACCCAATTTACAACAATAGACTGCCAAGAACCCAAGTATTAGCCTAGTCACTGCCCTATACTGGTAGGAACCTAAGTATTAGCCTAGTCACTGCCCTATACTGGTAGGAAACTAAGTATTAGCCTAGTCACTGCCCTATACTGGTAGGAACCTAAGTATTACCCATTTTACAACCCTAGACTGCCAGGAACCCAAGTATTAGCCTAGTCACTGCCCTATACTGGTAGGAGCCTAAGTATTAGCCCAGTCACTGCCCTATACTGGTAGGAACCAAAGTATTACCCATTTTACAACCCTAGACTGCCAGGAACCCAAGTATTAGCCTAGCCACTGCCCTATACTGGTAGGAACCCAAGTATTACCCATTTTACAACCTAGACTGCCAGGAACCCAAGTATTAGCCTAGTCACTGCCCTATACTGGTAGGAACCCAAGTATTACCCATTTTACAACCCTATACTGCCAGGAACCCAAGTATTAGCCTAGTCACTGCCCTATACTGGTAGGAGCCTAAGTATTAGCCCAGTCACTGCCCTATACTGGTAGGAACCCAAGTATTACCCATTTTACAACCCTAGACTGCCAGGAACTCAAGTATTAGCCTAGTCACTGCCCTATACTGGTAGGAACCCACATATTACCCATTTTACAACCCTAGACTGCCAGGAACCCAAGTATTAGTTGAACCATTGTTTAGGCTGCCAGGTATTGCAGTATTAGCTCAGTTCTAGACTTACAGGAACTCAAGAATTATCAGAAAAAGTAACTTTCCTAGGCTGTCAGAAACCAAAGTATTAACCTTTTCACTGCCCAGGATTGCCAGGCAGTGGTGTTTCTTCTATCAGGCCACTTGTAGTCATGGCCTTAGGTGGCTGCCCCTGAACAAGGGCTCACTTGGCCACTGGGTGCTGCACCTGAATCTTTAACTGTGAGTGCTCGTACATGATGCAGTGCTGTCATTGACAGAACAAGAAGCCATAAGCTCCCTGTCCTGCCAGTAACTCTTGAGGCCTGCCTCTGGCCACAAGTGGCCACTCCCTCCCCAAGCACGTGGGTGCACAACACTTTCTCCTCTCTATACATCTCTACTGTAATCTCTTGATACCTTCATTTTCATCTTCAGGCTTTTTCTTTCTCCCCTTTTCACTTTCCCCAGCTTGCTGCCATTTGGACTCAATCTCCTCCATCTCTGTATCACTGTAAGAGTCCCCATACGCTCCTGTACTCATACAGATATTGCAGCAATAATCACAGTTCCTGTAGAGGGATCCACTAAGAAACTAAAAAGCCTTCTTTGGCTTTTGCAGCCCTGAACATAAAGCATCAGCATCAGCTTAAGACTTAGGGTTCGTTTACACAGACAGATTTATCTGACAGATTATTGAAGCCATAGCCAGGAGCAGACTATAAACTGAAGCAGGTCATATCCAATTCAAACCCATTCCTGGCTTTGGCTTCAAAGATCTGTCAGATAAATCTGTCTGTGTAAACAAAGTAGGTTGGATAAGGTGAATGAACTTGAAGCTTCTCCCGGTACCTTTACTGGCCCTTTGTATGTTAAAGAGGGTGTACCAGCAGGTACCATCCTCTTTAATCTGATTCTATCCGGTGCTCTAACGGAGCCGTGTCATACAGAGGAGGGAATATCCTCCCACTGGGGGCGGGCCGGACCGCCTCTAGTGCTTGAGCGCCGACCCTGGGACCCATGGATAGAACGGCACCATACACAGGAACCGGGCCGCGGATCGAAAAACGGACCGAGGCACCGCCTTGCCCATGCCGGCGTTGTTCTATCCCTGTGTCAGATTAAAGAGGATGTACCTGGTGGTACATCCTCTATAACGTGTTGGAAAAAACTTAATTGTTTGGTAAAGAAACCATCTGCTTGTAATTTGACATCTTCTGGTGTCTTGACTTTTTCTGCACCTCACTACATCAAGGGCACACCGACTGTGTTAAGGTTAAATTTAGATGTTGACCTGACTCTATGGAGACAAATCACAACCCAGGTATAGGATGGTTTCAGATTTAGAGTTAGCAGCTGCAGTTCTGCTTACACCTTAAAATCACAGACAACTCATGTGCGTATCAGTAATGTAAGTTTGGGAAGCGCCCCCTGTATTAATTTGTGTTACCTTTAATAGACAGAATATGACTCATGCGCAGTGTATTCATATGAATTACATAAACTTTCAATACAGGCGGGGTTTCAAGTCACAAGACACATACATGTCACACTCTGGTAAGTCAGTCCATAAATGGTCAGCAGTTTCCTGTCCTTCGCAGTCAGGCTGGAACAACGTCTTGTTTACCATAAATTGTTTATAGATTAGTGTCTCTGTCTTGAGATTTATTGTGGCTACAATGATAAGTTCAAGGAGCTGTGCTCATTGGTGTGCTGCCAGCATTCCTTTCCTTCTTCCAGACCATCTTTCTGTCACCCTCTGATCGCGCTCTGATCATCTTCTAATTCAGAGGCCTATATATATAGGTGTAGTCATACAGGTACGGTGCAAGTATGTAAAATCAAATCACCTACACTTATCAACTGCGATCAACTAACATACCGAAATAGGGCATGCCAAAAGGGCTACATCCACGAATGTCTGTATAGCCCCCCCATCACTGGTGCCAACCTAGGGAGCATTTTAGAAGCATCCATAAAGATCACAAGGATTGTATGCAACAACCCTGCATGATTGCCGGGATCACGGATTGTATACGTAGTATATGTGGGAGAGACTTGTCAATCCCTGACGCCTATGACAAAGCTGGAACATCACAGCGTCCAGCCGTACCTCAAGTCTCATGATATTACATCAGCTTATGCTTCATCTGGGCATGGTCACCACTGGCCAGGTCTGTAAGGCGAGTAAAACTCCCCTGTTGCTTAGACACCTCGCTAGATATGGTTCTGAGAAGCTATCTGACCATGGGTCACCATCACTCATGACTGTGCGCACACAGACGTAGATTTTATCCTGGATGGTGTACCAGCCTATTGCTAAGGAATAGTTGAAGATTTTTACGGGACGTCGTCTATGTACCCAATCCCAGTACAAAGGACCAACAATGAGGACTAGAGCTGAGCGGTACTGGACCATGCTCAAGACCGATCGTTTCGGTTTTCCTGATATGAAAATATGCTCCACCTTCTGAGCACAGAAAAACATGAAAAAGCCCAGAGCTTGGGGTCCCGGGGACAGTTTATTTAAAACCCAAGTTCAGATTTTACAAAATCCAAAGAAAACCTTCTAGAATGTTATTAGTGACAGCAGATTATAGGAAGGAGTTAAATCCCATCCACAGAGTAATGAGACCCCGCCGCAGGTGTCCTGGGGATTATACTCAGCGGGAAATTATAAGATTTATTATAAAACGGAGGAAGGTTTCCAGCATAAGGAGAGCGGCCGGTCCCAGTGTGTCATTGTATCAGGCAGGTAAGAGGCTGAGCTCCCGTTACAGGTGCTGGGATGTAATATGATCGCTGCCCAGGGCTGAGGATTTGCTCATATCTTTGTCTGCTGTCCCAGTAACCTACAATCTATTTCTTCCTATACTTACACATACAGACAATAAATGTAGTCATTCCTATGTGTAATATAACACACAAGCTGGTTACCCTGCCTGTAATCACTCTACACCGAGACGTGTCCCTACATGAAGACGAAGCATTACTCCCATTATTGTCCTGTGAAACACAATAACGTCCAGTCCCCTATGGACTGTCCGTCTATACGTGTCATACAGAGTCTGTGGCCTCTTCGTGGCGTGAGACACAAATGGCTTGGGTTTGCTGAACATGGGTCACTATCTCATGGTCCATGGTTTATAGATTTTTTTGTGCATATGATTATTGCAGCTTTTATATTTTTGGAAATTTCAGGAATCATTAGATCCCCACCAGATTCACTCATTGGGAAATTCTAGAACTAAATCAAGGTGTGTGGGTTTTTTTTCCTATACATGTTATGGACCCTGTGATGGGTTGGGGGCCTGGATCAGGGTTCTTTTATAAGCCATGCCAGCGGGTAAGGGGAGGTAGCACAAGGCTCTGGGATATTAGCTTAATAGACTGGAGAAAGCGTCCAACATGTCATGCTCACCTGTTGTCCTACAGTGGGTGAAGACCTGGCCCCTACAAACTGGGATAGGGGGCTACAATGAACCAAAGCAAAGAAGTCATCCATGTTATAGTATATTCTGCTATTGGATTTCCCTTTTTTATACATATCTTAAATAGCTGAAGGTTGGTGGAGGTGAAGTATAAGGTGGAAACATAGCAGTAGTACCAAGACTCTGGAGCCTGAGGAAGCCCAATGGTCCCTCTTTCACTTATAACACTAGTATTATAAATCACATGGTAGGAGCAATGTTACAGATATTGAAATGGGTCTGGCAGTTTTAAAATGCCCCTCTACAGAGAGAAGGTAGAGAAGAACAATATTAACTAAAGCATTGTATCTGAAACCATAAGATGATGCTCATTTCTTCATGAGGGGCTTCCTTAATAGCACCAATAGAGTTGGGAAGTCTTGTTCTAGGGCTGATCACTGATTCATCGGACCTAAGAATCTAGTGGCAAGACCCTGTCCACACCAGATCAGTACCTCTCATGGTACTTTTGTTGACCACCACCTTGAAATCTTGGCCTGCCAAGTCTCCGCTAATAGATGATGTTGGTGGAGATATGGGTTGGGTGTTATGAATTTTCACTGACCCAAACCCTTTGTTGTCAGGGAGATTAGCCACCACCAGCGTTCCGAATGAACATATCTATGAGGAGGAAAGGAGCTATAACTGGCAGCCAAACAATCATTATTATTGAATAACTGAAGATGTATAGGCACATTTTAGGTTTTACTCCAATTTTTTTAACCATTGGAAGAGACTGTAATAGCCTAAATGGCTTCTATGTTGAGAGTATAGGTTGATAAAAGTTGTTAGATCTGGTCAAAATAAATGACTTAAAGATGTCTGTCCATGAAGTCCATAACCGGCCATGACATCAATGACCTCTAGGTGAGACATCCAGTTACTTAGCACATACATACATTACATAGGTTATCAACTGGAAGGGAAGAAATCTAAGGATCTCATATACATTAGACCATAGAAATGGGTGATAACGTAAAACCAGTCTAAACAACTGTATTGGCCGGAATGATAGTTTGTTCAGTCACCCCGATACTTCTATCCAATGTGTGTGCTCCCCTAAAGCTTCATTACATAGTAACATGTGCATTTATTTTCTTCCTCTACAGAACAAGATCCCAATGGATAATGTCATAAATGGGACACAAGTGTCGCTGTTTGTGTTTTCTGGTCTGACCCGTGAAGGAAGACTCATCCCTTACTTCTTCTTTCTCTTCTTGCTTGTTTACACGGTGACTGTGGTAGGAAACGTCGGCATCATAGTGATTGTCTATAAGACTCCTAGACTCCACACTCCCATGTACTTCTTCCTCAGCTTCCTGTCCTTGATCGCCTTTTTTTATTCGACAGTAATAACCCCAAACATGCTTTCTGACCTTATCTCCTTGAGGAGAACCATTACCTTCGATGGTTGTGCTACTCAGTTCTTCTTCTTTGCTGCTTTGGCAGGAACTGAAATCTTTATTCTCTCCAATATGTCCTATGACCGATATGTGGCCATCTGCCACCCTCTCCATTATGTGTCCATAATGACCTGGAAGAAATGTTCTTGCCTGGTTCTTCTGGCATTCTTCATCGGTTTCTTACAGTCGTCCTTACAGACAAACTGTATATTTAGTCTTCAGTTCTGCAGCTCCAACTTGATTGACCATTTCTACTGTGATGTTCCCCCATTGCTCAAGCTGTCATGCTCCGATACTTTGCACTGTAATTTGGTTACTGTATACAGTGTTGGGACTTGTACCATTGGGTCGCTGTCAGTCATCCTCACCTCTTACATGTTGATTTTTGTAGCAATTATACGTATGAAGTCGGCTGAGGGGAAGCAGAAGGCGTTCAGTACCTGCTCTGCTCACCTCATATGTACCTCCTTGTTTTATATTACAGTCTTTTTCACCTATCTACGTACTCCATCCAAGGTTTTCGATAACCAAGACAAAGCGGCTTGTATTATCTACTCCTTACTGACCCCAATGTTGAATCCACTTGTTTATAGTCTGAGAAACCAAGAGGTAAAACGGATTATTATACAAACAATATTCAGTCTACTGTGGTCAATAAAGTCTTCTTTATCTTTTCAGACATAGAGACCACCTTTTAGCCATACAGTTTAAGCAATAGAACGTGATTGCAAGGTAATTTAATTTATCATCTAATGTATAATCAGATGTTTCATGGTCAATGTAAGCTGTAAATCAAGGATCCTCTTCTCACATATGTTGGGTTGGGTTGTTGGGTCTTTTGGTCCATTGAACATCAATCTGCAGACAAATTAAGTTCACTTGGTTGAACCTAGTGGACTCGTGTAGACTGACAATTGATAAAATTGGAAAAGAAACAGCTCCAACCTATAACCCTATTGTGAGGATCCAGAGGAAGGGAAACTCCTTATGGGATGTCAATTCAGATCAGAATAAATCCGTGGATCAATGTCCCATTCCCAAGAATCTAGTAGCTATGGCACTTCTAATATTACCTTCTTTAAGAAAGTCCTCCAGTCCCTCCTTGAGGGTATGTTCACACTGAGGAATAGGCAAGGAATTAAAGAGTAATATTTCCTGCTTGAAATTTCCTCTTCTTCAGCTATGGCAAAATAGTCGCGGAATTCTAAGAGAATGTGAACGGGAAGTGGAAATTCAAAGCCCCAATGACTTATGTGGGATTTCTCTAGCAGAATCCAGCCAAAGAATTGACATTTGGGCGGAAAGCGGATCCACGGCAGAACATTCTACACGTAAATTCCACCGTGTGAACAACAGAGCGGAAATCCCATTGAAGACAATGTGACATTGCTCTGTACATATTTTACGGTTGGAATTTCAAGCAGAATATGCGTAAAATTTAGCAAAGATTCCGCTTGAAATTCGTCACCTATTCCTCCACCAAGGTGCCTAGTCCTGTGCACATATTCCACATGTCTGACCAGTGATTTGTATAGAGGTGACTATGTTCTTGTCATGGGTATCAAGGCTTCGTTTGATACATCCCAGGTAGCACTGCCCAACATTGGTCACTATTGTTGAGTTTACTGCCCACCAAGTCCTTCTCGGCAGTATTCTTACCATTAAGCTCATAACTGTACATTATATTATCTCCTCTGTAATATTATATTATATTTTAGGAGAAAGGAAAGACTAACACCTCCTATTTTTGCATTGTAAGATCTTACCCTCACTCCTCGTGTGACTTGGTGATGGGTTCGGTGCAGGGGCGTAGCTAATGTCCCTTGGGCCCTGGTCCAAGAGTTCAACTTGGCCCCCCCCCCTTCCTCGACCAAGCAATGCGATAGATAGATGATAGATAGAGACCAATAACACCAGTATATAGGAAATATTATCACTATACATATTACCACCATAGTGCTACTGACCAAATCCTGTATACTGAGACCAATATTACCAATAATACCAGTATACAAGGGAAAAATATTACCGCTACACCATGTTCACTACCATCACCACCATACTGTTATTGACCAAATCCTGTATACTTAAACCAATAAAACACAGTACCGGAAAATAACAAATAATACCACCACATACTGACTAACACCACCGCTGCTACTGACTAATACACTGTACAGAGATCACTATCACCTCATCCAGTCATATAGCGGTAGCCCCAGCTCTACACAGGTTCTGTACACCATATACATCACAGTGCAGTTATATCCAGTGACTAACAGGGGACGTCTTCTCTGATCAGAGTTGTTTCCTTTTCATCTTCTTCTCCATCTGTCCTGGGCCATTATGAGAACTTCTCAGAGCCACAAATCCACAGAATCTGCCAGACAGACATATTAGGCTCCTTACACTGGCACCATCCTCATCTCTCTACAAACTGTACATCTGTATTGGCCCCTTTACACCCTCATTTAGTGGGTAGGGTGACTCTATGTGATCCCTATGATAGTATATGCCCCCCTCTGTGTAGATGGCCCCTTGCTCAGTCTTCCATATAGATGGCCCCATGTGCATCTCTGTGTAGTCCCCCTATAGGAGATGCCATCCCCATGTAGTCCCCCTTATAGATGTCCCCTTTGATGTCCCCCTTATAGATGGTCCCCTCTGTGTAGTCCCCCTTTCAGATGGCCCCCTCTGTGTAGTGTCCCTTACAGATTGGCCATTTCTGTGTATTCCCTCTTATAGATTGCTGCTCTGTGTAGTCCCTCTTATAGATGTCCCCTGTGTTGTCCCCCTCTGCCCCCTTACAGATGGCCTCCTTTTTAGATGCCCCCCCCCCCCTCATGTTGCCTCCCTTATAGATGGCCCCCTTATGCTGCTACCCCTTATAGATGACCCCTTTATGTTGCCCCCCCCTTTTATAGATGCCCCCTGTGTTGGCCCCCTTATGTTGCCCCCGCTTGTAGATGGCCCACTTATGTTGCCCCCCTCCCTTATAGATGCCCCCCGTGTTGTCCCCCCATATACATGCCCCCCTTATAGATGGACCCTCTGTGTTGTCCCCATAATGTTGCCCCCCATGTAGATGCCCCCTTATACATGCCCCCCGTGTTGTCCTCTTATACATTCCCCCCTTGTAGATGCCCCCACTGAGTTGTCCCCTATACATGACCCCTTTTGTTGCCCCCCCTTGTAGATTTCCCCTGTGCTGTCCTCTTATATTTGCCCCCCGCAAAGCAGATAAAAACAAACAAAAAAAACCACAACTCACCTAACACCTTGCTCCCACGTCGCAGCTCCCTTCTCATCTATTCTTCTGTGGTGTCGGACGGGCCCCCGGTTGATCCTGGCTCCCTGGGGGTGTCCCCGAGATTCCCAGGAAGAACACGTACCAGGGAGCTCAGTGTGTGCGACGCGCTCCCTGACCCGGAAGTAACAGCCCCGGTGGACACAGCTCCCTGGTGCATGTTCTGCCCGGGAATGCCAGGGACACCACCAGAGAGCCAGGATCAGCTGCGGGGCCTGTCCGACACTGACTCTTGTGACCGCAAGCAAGACACTGCTTGCAGTCACAAGTGTAATCGATCAATGCGATGGGAACCCGCGGAGGGCGGCAGGTGGCAGGGGATAGGCTGTGGGGTGCAGGCCCCCCTCAACGCCGGGCCACAGCGGTGATCGCTGCGACCACGGTGGGTATGCAACTGGTTTGGTGGGTTTTCCTGTGTTTCCTCTGTGTTGTACAGGGTTGTGGGATATGGTGGCTCTATATAAATAAAGATTATTATCTTATCATGATGATGACAGTGTAAATTTACAAAGGATTTCTCATATCATACACAGGTTTATGATATCAAGGTGTAAATGGAAGTTAATGTGGACCAAGGTGGTACTGATGGTACCAGGTCAGTAACGGAGATCACACTGGCCAGGATGGGGATAAATTATTGGTTTGGTAACTATAGATAATGACTTTTTAACTGGTTTTATTGCTAATGTTTGGTTTGCGTCACTTAATTTGTGGTGTTTGTTTTGTTCCCCCATGTTGTTGGGGCCACCCGACAATTCCCTTATTTGCCCTCCTTATAAACCCACCCCCAATTACAATGATTATTGAGGGTCTTACAGTGTCTGAAGTTACAATTATTCATCTTTCTGAATTCAGAGGAACCTTCCACAGGTCAACAATTGTTGCCCTGTGGGATTCCTTTAAGATCTGTAACTTTCCCTCAATGGGGTTTTTTTCAGTAGGATTAGAGCCCAGGCATAGACCATGGTTGTACAGCAGCCCAAAGCAATCTTACAATAGAGGGGAGACCCATGGAATGGCTGTGTCTTGTAGTCCTCATGCTGGTCACAGTTTGACTCTCAAAGGTCACTTGATTTGAGGGCTTCCGCAAGTCACATACTCCATTGGCTGGCACAGCAACACTCCATTGGCTGGCACAGCAACACTCCATTGGCTGGCACAATGACAAAAAACATGTTGGTATTAGTAATTTTCGTAGGGTGCACACTATGTAAGTGTAACTGGCCGGTGGTGATTTGATGTTTCGGGTCGGCCTAGGTGGTCTTGTGCAATAAGAAATCCAGACACAGTGGTCACATGAAACAACATACAGTTTGCTTTACTGAAGTCTAAGATCATAAATAAATGGTAAATGGGAAACAATTCTTTAATAGAAACATAGAAGAAACATAGAAGATTGTCGGCAGAAAAAGACCACTGGGTCCATCTAGTCCGCCCTTTTAGTATTTTCTTCCTTATTATCTTAGGATAGATATATGTCTATCCCAGGCGTGTTTAAATTCTGTTATTGTAGATTTACCAACCACCTCTGCTGGAAGTTTGTTCCAGGTATCTACTACTCTTTCAGTAAAATAATATTTTCTTACATTGCTTCTGATCTTTCCCCCAACTAACCTCTCACTGTGTCCTCTTGTTCTTGAGCTCAGTTTTTTACTAAAAACACTCCCCACTCCCCTTAATTTGGTATAGACTTGTGAAGTCTATAAATCTATACATTAACAATGGAAGTATTGCACCAAAAGATTACAGCTGATCCATGGGGTCCCAGCCTTGTGATCAGCCTAATATCTGGGGGGGTCGTCACTGTTCGAAGTAGACCATGAGATGATGGCGGACATTCTGCTCATATTATCATTAATATCATTAGCCTGAATATATCTCTACTTCCACTCTCATCACCGTTCTCTAACAGATCCAGAGGTTGTAGATCACTGGTAGAGGATGGCCTAGGGATAGTCTGGATAGACTGCTTCCCATCCAGTAAAGTCCTGATTCATCATGTTGAAGAGACCTGTCAATCACTGAATGAAGCCTCTTAGTAAATTATAAGTTATTGTAGTTAAGTATTTTCTAACCTTGATTGGTTGTATCACTAATGGACACCCAATATGTCCATGTGTCCTCGAAATGTGTAAGGATGTGTGCATGTTGCTGGTTTGGAAGCCCAGATCCTGGATCTAAATGAGCAGCTGCAACGATTGAGATGCATTGGCAAACTGGAAAGGGGTCTGGTGCTCACTGAGCAAGCACTCCAAGGGGTAGATGGGGGAGAGTGTGATAGCATGGAGGTACAGGAGGAAGAGGCAGCTAGTTGGGTCACAGTTAGAAAAAGGGGTAGAGGGAAGAGTGTGAGGGAGGCCAGTCCTGATCTGGCACACCCCAACAAGTTTGCCAAATTGGCGGATGAGGAGGATGTTGATTCAGGGGTGGCATTGCTGCAGCAGGACACTGCCTCTGAAAGCCAGGGGGGTGTCTGCTCCAGTAAGGTGGGAAACAGGAGTTCAGGGCAGGCCAGGCAGGTACTGGTAGTGGGGGACTCAATTATTAGGGGGACAGACAGGGCAATCTGTCACAAAGACCGGGATTGTCGAACAGTGTGTTGCCTTCCTGGCGCTCGAGTTCGTCACATCGCGGATCGGGCTGACAGATTACTGGGAGGGGCTGGCGATGACCCAGCGGTCATGGTGCACATTGGCACCAATGATAAAGTTAGAGGTAGGTGGCGGGTCCTTAAAAATGATTTCAGGGACTTAGGCAGGAAGCTTAAAACTAGGACCTCCAAGGTGATATTTTCCGAAATATTACCTGTACCACGAGCCACACCTGAGAGACAGCGGGAGATTAGGGAGGTAAATAAGTGGCTCAAGAGCTGGTGTAGGGTAGAGGGGTTTGGGTTCATGGAGAACTGGGCCGACTTCTCGGTCGGTTACAGGCTGTACGGTAGGGACGGGCTGCATCTCAATGGGGAGGGTGCAGCCGTGCTGGGGGAGAAGATGGCTAAGAGGTTGGAGGAGTGTTTAAACTAGGGACCGGGGGGGAGGGCAACTACAATATAGTAAGTGAAGACAGAGTAGATGGAGAGCTGGGCCTAGATTATGGAACTGGGGGTGGAGCGGCGGGAGGGGTTAGAATAGTCACTAGTGATAAAAGGAAAGGGAATATGGACAAATATATTAAATGTATGTATACTAATGCTCGAAGCCTCACTAATAAAGCTCAGGAATTAGAACTCATAATGGTTGAAGAGAAATATGATATAGTGGGGATAAGCGAGACATGGCTGGACGAGACCTATGACTGGGCCGTTAATATCCAGGGTTATAGTCTATTCAGAAATGACCGTAAAAATAAGAAAGGGGGAGGGGTCTGTCTATATGTTAAATCATGCCTTAAGCCTATTCTGCGGGAGGATATATGTGATGATAATGTGGAGTCTCTTTGGGTAGAAATAGGGGGAGGGACGAATAATAATAAAATTCTTATAGGAGTGAGTTATAAACCGCCAAGTATAGTGGAAGAGTCAGAAAATCTTCTTATAAGACAAATAGATGCGGCAGCGAAGCAGGGGGAAGTCATTATTATGGGGGACTTTAACTACCCAAATATCAACTGGAAAGCAGAAACCTGCAGCTCCAGGAAGGGAAGCGTGTTTTTGGAAATAGTAAAAGATAATAACCTTTCCCAACTAGTACAGGAACCAACAAGAGGGGGGGCCCTTCTGGACCTGATCTTAACCAATAGGCCCGACAGAATATCAAAAATAGAGGTGGGGGGTCACCTAGGTAATAGTGACCATAACATAGTAAGTTTTCAATTATCCTTCAATAAAATGATTAGCAGAGGGGCTACAAAAACATTACATTTCAGGAAGGCTAATTTCCAAAAACTAAGAGAGGACCTTGGGAACATAGACTGGGGGGGGACACTGCCCTGAGATATAAGAGAGGACTCCAGGGACATAGACTGGGACACTGCCCTGAGATATAAGAGAGGACCCCGGGGACATAGACTGGGACACTGCCCTGAGATATAAGAGAGGACTCCGGGGACATAGACTGGGGGGGACACTGCCCTGAGATATAAGAGAGGACTCCGGGGACATAGACTGGGACAATGCCTTCAGAAATAAAAGTACACAAGAGAAATGGGACATATGTAAGAGCATCCTGGGTAAATCGTGTGAACGACACATACCATATGGGAATACAAGTAGTAGAAATAAGAGAAATCCAATGTGGTTAACTTCAGCTGTAAGAGGTGCAATAAATGATAAGAAACAAGCATTCAGACTACTAAAACAAGAAGGTAGTGGGGAAGCATTGAGCAACTATAGACAGAAGAATAGAATGTGTAAAACACAAATAAAAGAAGCAAAAATAGCAACAGAAAGAAGGATAGCCACAGAAAGTAAAACAAATCCCAAAATGTTCTTCACTTATATAAATAACAAAAGACTTAAAACCGAAAATGTTGGTCCCCTCAAAAATAATCTGGGTGTAATGGTGGAGGGGGAAGAGGAAAAGGCCAATCTACTAAATACATTCTTCTCTACTGTATTCACAGAGGAGAATCCCATAACAGACGATATGACTAGGGATAATGTTAATCCTCCCATAAATCTCACCTGCCTAACACAACAAGAAGTGGGGAAACGCCTTAAAAATATTAAAATCCATAAGTCACCGGGCCCAGAAGGTATCCATCCTAGAGTTTTGCAAGAATTAAATACTGTGTTGGACAGACCGTTATTCCTATTATTTAAAGATTCTATTACGACAGGGATTCTTCCACAGGACTGGCGCATAGCTAATGTGGTACCAATATTCAAGAAGGGGTCAAGGAGTGATCCTGGAAACTACAGGCCCGTAAGTCTAACATCTATAGTAGGTAAAGTATTTGAGGGGATTGTAAGAGATGCTATACTGGAGTATCTTAATGAAAATAATCTTATGACGCAGCACCAGCATGGATTTATGAGGGATCGGTCCTGTCAGACTAATCTGATCGGCTTCTATGAAGAGGTAAGTTATAGACTGGACCTGGGGGAGGCTGTGGATGTTGTGTATCTGGACTTTTCAAAGGCATTTGATACTGTGCCGCATGAAAGGTTGGTCTACAAAATGAGGATGCTGGGACTTGGGGAAAACGTATGCAAATGGATAAGTAACTGGTTGTGTGATAGAAAACAGAGGGTGGTCGTTGATGGAACATATTCAGATTGGGTTTTAGTTACTAGTGGGGTACCACAGGGGTCAGTGTTGGGTCCACTTCTTTTTAATATTTTTATTAATGATCTTGTAGAGGGGCTACAGAGTAGAATCTCCATTTTTGCAGATGATACTAAACTGGGTAAAGTAATCAGTACAGAGGAGGATAATATCATATTACAGAGGGATTTGGAGAAGCTAGAGGCTTGGGCGGAGAAATGGCAAATGAAGTTTAATGTAGATAAATGTAAGGTTATGCATTTGGGCCATAGAAATAATAAGTACAGTTATGTGCTAAATAATAAAACACTGGGTAAAACTACTTCCGAAAAGGACCTGGGGGTATTGGTGGACAGTAACCTCATCTATAGTGATCAGTGCCAGGCAGCAGCTGCCAAGGCTAATAAAATAATGGGGTGCATCAAAAGAGGTATAGATGCTAAGGATGAGAACATAGTTTTGCCTCTTTATAAATCACTAGTCAGACCACACATGGTATATACTGTGTACAGTTTTGAGCACCAGTATATAAGAAGGACACAGCTGACCTAGAGCGGGTGCAGAGGAGGGCAACAAAGGTCATTAAGGGAATGGGTGGGTTACAGGACCAGGACAGGTTATCACGCTTGGGGTTATTTACGCTAGAAAAAAGACGTCTTAGGGGCGATCTGATCACAATGTACAAATATATGAATGGACAGTACAGAGATCTTTGTAGTGGTCTTTTTACTCCTAGGTCTGTAACAATGACAAGGGGGCATCCTCTACGTCTAGAGGAAAGAAGATTTCATCATCAGCATCGACGCGGGTTCTTTACTGTACGAGCGGTAAGACTGTGGAACTCTCTGCCACATGAGGTTGTCATGGCTGATTCAGTAAATAAGTTCAAGGGAGGCCTGGATGATTTTCTTGAAAAATATAATATTACAAGTTATGGGCATTAGATTTCTGGTAATACGTTGATCCGGGGATTGTTCTGGTTGTCATTGCAGTCGGGGGGGGAGTTTCTCCCTGTGGTGGGGCGTTTGTCTTCTGCCCCA
Organism: Dendropsophus ebraccatus; assembly: GCF_027789765.1. Classification (NCBI taxonomy): domain Eukaryota; kingdom Metazoa; phylum Chordata; class Amphibia; order Anura; family Hylidae; genus Dendropsophus; species Dendropsophus ebraccatus. Next base: position 228,729,987 of record NC_091454.1, read on the forward strand.
TAGGGGTTTTTCGCCTTCCTGGATCAACACAGTAGGATTTTCCTAGGTTGAACCTGATGGACTCTTGTCTTCTTTCAACCTTATTTACTATGTTACTATGTAAGGAGTGCCTCTATACTGGGGTCCTGATAAATATTAGGACGCCGCAGAGAAGTACCAAATACAGCCGCTGCTGGATCCATTGGTGACTTCATACCCTGTCTGAACCACCATGGGATGTGAAGGACATCAAGGATACAAAGATGGCAGAACTATAGTGTGAGTGCCCCCATCCATATGACATGAGTATTCCTGGCCCATGGGACAAGTCACCACTGACACAGTGGTGTTTGGTAAAATTAAATGGGAGCTGGGCCACCAAAGAATGAGAGCGCTGTGTCTGTGAAGAAACCTGAGCTGTGAGACTGCTGACTGAGCCATAGCGAGAGCGCACCACAGGATTCCGAGCAGTCACCATGAAGGTACAAGAAGGAATGACCACTTCAGTCCAGCCAAAACCAGCAAGGCCAGACGACTCCTGATATAGTAATGGACCATTAGCTCAACCCACGTGAGTAAGGCTGGCAAGTTTTGGAGACTGTGTTTATTAGACACCTGACTAAATGAGGGGATAGAGTAGGGCTGGGCGATTAATCAAATTAATACGATTAATTTGCCCAGAATGTTAGAATCAATTAGATTTTTCTTTGACAATTTTCACAAAAAATCATTGGGGGCAGAGCGGTGCAGGGCGGGGTGAGCGGTGCAGGGGGGGCTGCGAGGTGAGCGGTGCAGGGGTGGCTGCGGGGTGAGAGGTGCAGGGCGGGGTGAGCGGTGCAGGGCGGGCTGCGGGGTGAGCGGTGCAAGGGGGGGTGAGCGGTGCAAGGGGGGGCTGTGGGGTGAGCGGTGCAAGGGGGGGCTGCGGGGTGAGAGGTGCAGGGCGGGGTGAGCGGTGCAGGGCGGGCTGCGGGGTGAGCGGTGCAAGGGGGGGCTGCGGGGTGAGCGGTGCAAGGGGGGGCTGTGGGGTGAGCAATGCAAGGGGGGGCTGCGGGGTGAGCGGTGCAGGGCGGGGTGAGCGGTGCAGGGCGGGCTGCGGGGTGAGCGGTGCAAGGGGGGGCTGCGGGGTGAGCGGTGCAGGGCTGTGTGAGCGGTGCAGGGGGGGCTGCGGGGTGAGCGGTGCAAGGGGGGCTGTGGGGTGAGCGGTGCAAGGGGGGGCTGCGGGGTGAGCGGTGCAAGGGGGGCTGTGGGGTGAGCGGTGCAAGGGGGGGCTGCGGGGTGAGCGGTGCAGGGCGGGGTGAGCGGTGCAGGGGGGGCTGCGGGGTAAGCGGTGCAGGGCGGGGTGAGCGGTGCAGGGCGGGCTGCGGGGTGAGCGGTGCAAGGGGGGCTGCGGGGTGAGCGGTGCAAGGGGGGCTGTGGGGTGAGCGGTGCAAGGGGGGGCTGCGGGGTGAGCGGTGCAGGGCGGGGTGAGCGGTGCAGGGGGGGCTGCGGAGTGAGCGGTGCAAGGGGGGGCTGCGGGGTGAGCGAGGCAGGGTGAGCGGTGCAAGGGGGGGGCTGCGGGGTGAGCGGTGCAAGGGGGGGCTGCGGGGTGAGCGGTGCAAGGGGGGGCTGCGGGGTGAGCGGTGCAAGGGGGGGCTGCGGGGTGAGCGGTGCAGGGCGGGCTGCGGGGTGAGCGGTGCAGGGGGGGCTGCGGGGTGAGCGGTGCAGGGCAGGCTGCGGGGTGAGGGGTGCACGGAAGCACAGCACAGTGTCAGGCAGCACAGGGAACAGCCGGGAGGGGAGAGGGATACAGTTCAGCCGCGGCTCTGCCATGTAAGAGGCTGGGGCTCCCTTAAGAGACTGAAGGCCGCATCTCTGCGGACCGCCCGCCTGACACTGTACCGCACTGGCGGCCTCCAGCCTCTTAACAGAGCCCCTGCCTCTTACATGGCAGAGCCGCGGCAGAACTGCGTCCCTCTCCCCTCCCGGCCGTACATGCAGGTCCCCTGTCTGTGGAGGACAAGTCACAGATGCACCACCTATATTGGCGTGCAATAGTCAGGGTCCAAATACGTGCAAATTACAGACAATATCCCAGAATCACGTATAAAAACTAACTTTTCTTAAATATGCATTAAAAGTAAAAAGGACATGAGCAATTGTGTTCTACATGCATGAAATAGGTACTTAGCAACAAATCTGGGGTGTTGACCCAGTCCCTTGTCTGTGGAGGAGGCTGCATGGACTGTAGAATAAGGAGATAACTTCGCTGCGGGTCGTGGAGCTGTATAGCCGGATCGGGGGGTGCACGATCCCGCTGTCCAGCTCCAGGACCTGCAGCGACGCTATCTCCTTATTCTACAGTCCCTGCAGCCTCCTCCACAGACAAGGGACCTGACATGTGCGGCCAGGAGGAGAATGTGTGCCAGGGTGAGAGGAGGAGGAGGGCTTTGTGCACTCCTGCCTCAGTCACCCCCAGACCCCCTCAGTGACCCCCAGTCCCCCTTAGCTGTCCCTGTCTCCCTCAGTCACCCCCAGTCCCTGTTAGTCCCCCTCAGCTGCCCCAGTCCCCCTCAGCTTCTCCAGTCCCCTCAGTCATCCCCAGTCCCCCTCAGTCACCCCCAGTCTGCCCCAGTCACCCCCAGTCCCCCTTAGTGACCCCCCAGTCCCCCTTAGTGACCCCCAGCTGCCCCAGTACCCCTCAGTGACCCCCAGCTGTCCCAGTCACCCCTGTCTCCCTCAGCTGCCCCAGTCCCCCTCAGTCACCCCCAGTTTCCCTCAGTCACCCCCAATCCCCCTTAGCTATCCCTGTCACCCCAGTAACCCCCAGCTTCCCCAGTCACCTCCAGCTGCCCCAGTCCCCCTCAATCCACTCCCAGTCACCCATCTATTCCTGTACTACTACTACACCCCTTATCCACTATACCTCCACTATTACACCATACCTAGATGGAGGCACAAAGAAGATATCCTATACTATATGGGGCACATATTTGGGAAAACTACTTATCACAGAGGGGCTTGTCTACTACATGGGGACACAGCGGGAGCACTGTTACACTGGGAAGCAATATATTTGTCTCAAACGTCATTAAAATAGTATGTGATGCTGCAAGGAGAAAAATTTTCTGTATATTTAGCAAAAAGAAAAAAATCTAGATTTAAATCGAGAATCGTCCAAAAAATTTTAAAAATCTAAATTAAATTTTTTGGCCATATCGCTCAGGCCTAGGATAGAGACTGTCACTTCAATACTGGTTCATGTTTCTTAGGGCCCTTACTTTGACATTTTAAACATAAATTAAATACGTCTGTGCATTGACCTACAAGACTTAGGCATTCATCAAATAGCCAGGCCTGGTTATAACATCCATGCTAATCCCAAAACATCATAGGGTTAAAGGCTATAACATCTTTTCCCCTTAAAGGGGTCCTAGCTGTTCTGCTCTCCGGTGGTGCACTTCCTCCTTTTAGCTGTCTTGGACGATAACTTCCCAATGTCACAATGACATCCAGCTGCTATTGGGCAATGAACATGTATGAGAGAAAGAAAAATCAGCTCACCCTGTGTACATAGATATCAAGCACCAGGCAATGTTTGTTATCTACAGGGACCCCCATCCCCCCACACCTCCCTCTGCCGCACCCCAGCCAAACCCGTTGGTAAGTTGTCATCTGGAACGGGCTGAGAAAGGAAGAGGGTGACCGGAGAGCAGAACAGATAGGATCTTTCCTGCTCTTTAGATAACCCCGTCAAGGAAGCATTCTGGAGCATTAGTATGTTGAGGGTCAATGGCTGCCCTTCTCCCCCTCTTACTGGGCAGCTCCTGTTCCTGATATAACTTCAGTCCAGTCCCTGCTCTCTGAGTGACACCACTTGTTGGATGGACCTGAAGTAACTTCTCCTAGAGTTACACCAAGAAAGTGACTCCTGACCCACACAGCACTATGCGGATCAGCTGGTCATTTTGAGCAGTGAAGACCAGAAGTCAACATAGTGTTGGGCATCACGCTGTAAGAAGTCCATTATTTACAGTACAAGTGAAAGGCTAGGCTCGGTGGTCGGCTTGTCTGTCAGCTGCCTTTGAACTCTATGACGCTCCGTGCTACTCAACTATGGGCCCTATTCCACCGGACGATTATCGTTCAGATTATCGCTAAATCGTTCGAATCTAAACGATAATCGTTCAGTTGAATAGCAGTCAACGACTAACGACCGAATGAGAAATTGTTGATCGTTTAATAAGACCTGGACCTATTTTTATCATTGCTCGTTTGCAGATTGTTCGCATTGAATAAGAAGTCGTTCGGACGTTCGCAGTAGTGACGAACACAATAGAGACGACAAGATGACTGCAAGAACGATCGTAAGTAACGATTATCTTTCCATGTGAATGAGTGAACGATTTCAGGTCTTTCGTAATAGTGGTCGTTTGGATCGATTATCGTAAACGATTATGCGAACGATAATCGTCCTGTGGAATAGGGCCCTATGGGTGCCTAGAAAAGCCGGATGCAGTCCTGAGAATCTTCTCCCAGTTTTCCAAGACTGGTTCCAGCTTTTCCAGACACCCAGAGCAGAATGGCTGACAAGCCCTCCGCCATACCTAGCAAAGCACTTCACTTCAACAATACTGTAAATTTACTCATCTATCCATTATTAATGCCAGGAGCCGGGGGTGGGGGATCCTAGAAGATCTTAGAAGACTCATTGCAGATGATCTCTTATGTATTGCTTGCTTGATGGCCCTTTTTATCTCTTGGTTCCTCAGAGTATATACAAAGGATTTAGCATTGGGGTCACCACCACATAGAAGATTGCAGCCACTCTGTCTTCACTAGTGAAAGCACTCGAAGGACGACGTAAGTAGTTGAAGAAAATTGTTACATAAAAGACGGAGGCACACGTGAGATGCGAGGAGCAGGTGCTGAAGGCTTTCTTCCTGCCCTCCGCTGATGTCATACGTAACATTGAAGAAAATATCAGGATATAGGAGAATATGATGGTCAGGAAGGGGATTATGGTGCCTACACCAACAATATATACTGTTACCATGTTACAATAGAAGGTGTCGGAGCAGGACAGTCTGAGCAGTGGGGGGACGTCACAGTAGAAGTGGTCTATGAGGTTTGATCCACAAAACTGGAGACTAAATGTACAACTGGTCTGTACTGCTGACTGTAAGAAGCCAATGGAGAAGACAACAGAGACAAGATGTAGACAGTTCTTCTTAGTCATTATAGACATGTAATGGAGTGGGTGGCAGATGGCAACGTAGCGGTCATAGGACATGGTGGAGAGAAGGAAATTTTCACTTCCTCCCAGAGCAGCATAAAGGAAGAACTGAAGAGCACAACCATTATATGTGATGGCCTTCTCCACCGAGATCAGGTCTAAAATCAATTTAGGTGTTATGGTGGAAGAATAGAAGACGTCTATCAGAGAGAGGAAACTTAAGAAGTAGTACATGGGTGAGTGGAGCCTTGAGGTGTTACAGATGAGGGCTATAATGCCAATGTTACCTACTATAGCCATGAGGTAAAGAAGTGAGACGAAAACAAAGAGAAACGGGATGAGCTTCTCATTATCCGTCAGTCCAGAGAGCACGAACATGGTCACCTGTGTCCTGTTCATGATGTCCATGGATGTCCATGAACTCTGTAGTTAATAATAGGAGCCAATGCAAAGTCACAAGTATCAGATAGTAAGAGCACATGCATATATGAGGTTTACTCTAATATAGGAGAAACATCCAGAGACTTCCAGCACATTGTTGTATTAGAAGATTAGGAAAGAGAATGTTACATAATAATGCCAGCACATTGATAGACCCTGGAGTCTTCACGAGGTTCTGCTAAACTCAGGACACCTGAAGACGTGATGGGAGTGGGACATCTGTAGTCACACCAGGCTTCTGTACGCAGCCTTACAACTTCTGGAGACCGCAATAAACCTACTGTCTCCTGTTCTCTGCTCTTCAAACCCCTGAGTGATGTAGAAATAGAACATTGCAGTAATCTACAGTCTTACCAGGTTCTAGAAATTACAGTGACCATTTATCCATAGTCTGTGGACCCCCGAGTGACATGATGGGAGTGGTTGCCTGTAGTCACACCAGGTTCTGGTAAAAACCACTGACCATTTACTACTTCTACATATCAATGCTCTATAGACGCCTTAGTGGCATAATGACATTAGGACTAGAGATGAGCGAACCGGGTTCAGGTTCAAGTCGATCCGAACCCGAACATTCAGTATTTGATTAGCGGTGGCTGCTGAAGTTGGATAAAGCTCTAAGGTTGTCTGGAAAACATGGATACAGCCAATGACTATATCCATGATTTCCACATAGCCTTAGGGCTTTATCCAACTTCAGCAGCCACCACTAATCAAATGCCGAATGTTGGGGTTCGGATGGACTCCAGCTGCTCCAGGTTCACTCATCTCTACTTAGGACCTTACAGTTATCTACAGTCCAACCAGCTTCTAGTGACCATAACCGACCATTAACTTCTAGTGTCCTGAGTAAGTCCTCCTGGATTGTTACCAGGCTCATCGCTGGTGTTTCAGCCTGTTGAAAGACAACGATCAGTGGACATATCGGCTGATCGTTGTCTTCTATTACACAAAGCGTTTACCAGCGGTAACGGTCGCTATCGCCCGGATATGGCCTATAATGGCTTTGTGGCTTCTCAGTTATGGTCCTATTGATTAGTGTCCACTGGGTCCTTGACCTTTAGCACCCAACCTCTTCATGAAGATCTCAGGACCTTTCTCAGAGCTAGAAGAATAGTGGGGCCCGTTTAATCCTTTGGCCTTACATTACCTTAAAGACATGTGACTGTCACCAGATGATGCCTCCATAGCTGGGAAGTCCTCATACTTCATTATCATTATTTGCCCAGTCGTTCTCAGGCTGCCAGGAGCCGACCCTATTATCCCTTCCCCCGACATTGCCTTTCTTTTTAGCTGCTTCCACGTCCTTCTCTTTCAACGTATTCCACACAAATCTGCTCCTAACACATCTGCTGCCCAGCACGTACAACTCATTCCTCCAAAACCAGGGAGGAAGGAGAGACGGCTGGAGAGGGGCGGCATAGGAAGTGTCTGGTTGTTATTTAGGTTGCAATTATTAATAAACCCAGCGTAATCTAATGGGACACAACAATGCTCACGCATCCACACTGCAATAAGAGAAAGTGAGTGAACCCTTGTATTCCACTCAAACATAACTTCTGATATGTTGTTGCCCATGGTGAGACTAACAATTCCTTTCATACTTGTTATTATCTATTCAGTCTCCTTACCCCAGTTCTCAGCTGCTGCTTTCTGCTGAAGATGCAAAAATCTGTGTGTGAGCTTTTCTCTCTGTCTTACACTCCTCCCCCTCCCTTCTGAGACAGCTGATGTAAACAAGTCCCTGGCAGGCTTTATCTGCAGCATTGTAGCTTCTTTGTAATACTGGGAGGGTTATTCTGAGGTCAAGTTGCTAATGAACTATCTGTCATTAATCCTCACAGCATTGCAGATACAGCCAGGGACTTGTTTACATCAGACATCTCAGAAGGGAGGGGGGAGGAGGGGGAGACAGAGAGAAAAGCTCACACACAGATGTTTGTGTCTTCAGCAGAAAGCAGCAGCTGAGAACTAGGGGAAGGAGACTGAATAGATAATAACAAGTATGGAAGGAATTGTTAGTCTCACCATGAACAGCAACATATCACAAGTTATGTTTCAGTGGAATACCCCTTTAAGGATGAATGAGTAGGAACCCCATTTCTGGGATATTTTGCAGCTCACTCCGGTACCTACAGTGGGGCAAAATAAAATGACCAGGTAGCTATAAGGAAAATCAAACAAGATTCATCAATATTGGAGGAAAGCAAAGAATCCCATTCCCAATTTACCAATCGATGGATGGAACTGATATGATGAGTGCATGGGCCATGGACCTGATAGTCTCCCCCACCTTCCCTTTCAAAAATCTATCCATAGAATTCAGGTGGTTTCCGGCAAACGTCCCACGTGCTGTAAAGTCGGACGATTTGTTTGTGTTATCGGAGGGGCCGAGCGCAGAATGAACCATCTTCCAGGTTTTACCCTTGTTCCCTCCTTATGCTGAAAGATGTAATTTTCCATATAGAGACAATAGATTGTAAGCTCCTGGGGTAGAATACATTCTTTATATTGTAATACCTGGTTATATAACATTCACAGCCTGTAATAGGATAGACCTCAGCCTCTTACCTGTCCTGACACTCTGAGGACTAGCCGCACCGCTCATGCTCTACATTTATATAATAAAGCTCATTCACCTAAGAAATACTCATTGTGTCCCCGGGGCCCCTGGGAGAGCAGGAGAATTAACAAGCAATATAAGAAATTAAAAATATATATAAATTCTGGTTAAGCAAGGAAGATGTCATTGGTGCAACACATGGAGGAGCTTCTGATCCTCATTGACCCGTAACAGAGATCAGAGATCGATTTACTTTATACTTTACTTTAGGATAATGCTCCATATAGGGGAAAAAAAGTACAATCACATCTACTGGAATAAAAGTCACTTGCAAACTTTTATTTTTCCATTGGATGATCTGACAGTAAATTTCCATACACCATCTGTGAGAGAAAATCTCCATGATCTCCTGTTTGGCTTTATGGAACCTATTTATGATAAAGAGAGGAGGGCTGGCCGTGTGAACTGCTGGGATTTGCATATATAGATGATGTCCCATGCTCTTCTGCATCATGTCTATATACCAGCCAGGCTACAATGTATGATGTCCACACAGAACCATATATATTCTGGTAATAAACAAGAAAAGTGTTTTATCGGTTTGCTGACCTGCCTGGGTTGAGTATTATCAGTTACTTTCAAGCTGTGAACACTTATGTATCAGCACAATTCCATCAAATTTCTGCAGGCAATGCAAAACAGTCTCTGAATCATCTCTGTGCAGAGCTAAGGCTGACAGATGATACACCCTCCTCCTGTAGACTCTGCTCTCCCCTTGTAGACTCTGTTCTTCTCCCTCCTTCTGTAGATCTTGACCTCCTCCTGTAGAAACTGCTTCCTCCTGTAGACACTGCTCTCCTCCTGTAAACTCTGCTCTCTCCCCTCCTCCTGTAGACACTGTTCTCCTCCCTCCTCCTGTAGACACTGCTCTGCTCCCTCTTCCTGTAGACACTGTCCTCTTCCTGTAGACACTGCTCTGCTCCCTCTTCCTGTAGACACTGTCCTCTTCCTGTAGACACTGCTCTGCTCCCTCTTCCTGTAGACACTGTCCTCCTCCTGTAAACTCTGCTCTCTCCCCTCCTCCTGTAGACACTGTTCTCCTCCTGTAGACACTGTTCTCCTCCCTCCTCCTGTAGACTCTGCTCTCCTCCCTCCTCCTGTAGACTCTGTTCTCCCTCCTTCTGTAGACTTTGCTCTCCTCCCTCCTCCCGTAGACACTGTGTTCCCTACTCCTGCAGACACTACCCTACTCCTGTAGACACTGCCCTACTCCTGTAAACTCTGCTCTCTTCCCTCCTCCTGTAGACTCTGCTCTCCTCCCTCCTACTGTAGATCATGTCCTCCTCCTGTAGACACTGTTCTCCTCCTGTAGACACTGTTCTCCTCTCTCCTCCTGTAGACTCTGTTCTCTTCCCTCCTTCTGTAGACTTTGCTCTCCTCCCTCCTTCTGTAGATCCTGCCCTCCTCCCATAGACACTACCCTCCTCCTGTAGAAACTGTTCTCCTCCTGTAGACACTGTTCTCCTCTCTCCTCCTGTAGACTCTGCTCTCCTCCCTCCTCCTGTAGATCCTGTGCTCCTCCTGTAGACTCTGCTCTCCTCCCTCCTCCTGTAGATCCTGCCCTCCTCCTGTAGACACTACTCTGCTCCCTCCTCCTGTAGACACTACTCTGCTCCCTCTTCCTGTAGACACTGTCCTCTTCCTGTAGACACTGCTCTGCTCCCTCTTCCTGTAGACACTGTTCTCCTCCTGTAGACACTGCTCTGCTCCCTCCTCCTGTAGACACTGTCCTCTTCCTGTAGACACTGTTCTCCTACCTCCTCCTGTAGACACTGTCCTCTTCCTGTAGACACTGCTCTGCTCCCTCTTCCTGTAGACACTGTCCTCTTCATGTAGACACTGCTCTGCTCCCTCTTCCTGTAGACACTGTTCTCCTCCCTCCTCCTGTAGACTCTTCTCTCCTCCCTCCTCTTGTAGACACTGTCCTCCTCCTGTAGACACTGCTCTGCTCCCTCCTCCTGTAGACACTGTTCTCCTCCCTCCTCCTGTAGACACTGCTCTGCTCCCTCCTCCTGTAGACACTGTCCTCTTCCTGTAGACACTGTCCTCTTCCTGTAGACACTGTTCTCCTCCTGTAGACACTGCTCTGCTCCCTCTTCCTGTAGACACAGTTCTCCTCCTGTAGACACTGCTCTGCTCCCTCTTCCTGTAGACACTGTTCTCCTCCCTCCTCCTGTAGACACTGCTCTGCTCCCTCCTCCTGTAGACACTGTCCTCCTCCTGTAGACACTGCTCTGCTCCCTCTTCCTGTAGAGACTGTCCTCCTCCTGTAGACACTGCTCTGCTCCCTCTTCCTGTAGACACTGTTCTCCTCCTGTAGACACTGCTCTGCTCCCTCCTACTGTAGACACTGTCCTCTTCCTGTAGACACTGCTCTGCTCCCTCTTCCTGTAGACACTGTCCTCTTCCTGTAGACACTGCTCTGCTCCATCTTCCTGTAGACATTGTCCTCTTCCTGTAGACACTGTCCTCTTCCTGTAGACACTACTCTGCTCCCTCCTCCTGTAGACACTGCTCTGCTCCCTCTTCCTGTAGACACTGTTCTCCTCCTGTAGACACTGCTCTGCTCCCTCCTCCTGTAGACACTGTTCTCCTCCCTCCTCCTGTAGACTCTTCTCTCCTCCCTCCTCTTGTAGACACTGTCCTCCTCCTGTAGACACTGCTCTGCTCCCTCTTCCTGTAGACACTGCTCTGCTCCCTCTTCTTGTAGACACTGTTCTCCTCCCTCCTCCTGTAGACACTGTCCTCTTCCTGTAGACACTGCTCTGCTCCCTCTTCCTGTAGACACTGTCCTCTTCCTGTAGACACTGCCCTGCTCCCTCTTCCTGTAGACACTGTTCTCCTCCCTCCTCCTGTAGACTCTTCTCTCCTCCCTCCTCTTGTAGACACTGTCCTCCTCTTGTAGACACTGCTCCCCTCCCTCCTCCTGTAGACACTGTCCTCTTCCTGTAGACACTGCTCTGCTCCCTCTTCCTGTAGACACTGTTCTCCTCCTGTAGACACTGCTCTGCTCCCTCTTCCTGTAGACACTGTTCTCCTCCCTCCTCCTGTAGACTCTTCTCTCCTCCCTCCTCTTGTAGACACTGTCCTCCTCCTGTAGACACTGTTCTCCTCCCTCCTCCTGTAGACACTGTCCTCTTCCTGTAGACACTGCTCTGCTCCCTCTTCCTCTAGACACTGTTCTCCTCCTGTAGACACTGTTCTCCTCCCTCCTCCTGTAGACTCTTCTCTCCTCCCTCCTCTTGTAGACACTGTCCTCCTCCTGTAGACACTGCTCTGCTCCCTCTTCCTGTAGACACTGTTCTCCTCCTGTAGACACTGCTCTGCTCCCTCTTCTTGTAGACACTGTTCTCCTCCCTCCTCCTGTAGACTCTTCTCTCCTCCCTCCTCTTGTAGACACTGTCCTCTTCCTGTAGACACTGCTCTGCTCCCTCTTCCTGTAGAAACTGTACTCCTCCTGTAGACACTGCTCTGCTCCCTCTTCCTGTAGACACTGTTCTCCTCCTGTAGACACTGCTCTGCTCCCTCTTCCTGTAGACACTGTTCTCCTCCCTCCTCCTGTAGACTCTTCTCTCCTCCCTCCTCTTGTAGACATTGTCCTCCTCCTGTAGACACTGTTCTCCTCCCTCCTCCTGTAGACACTGTCCTCTTCCTGTAGACACTGCTCTGCTCCCTCTTCCTGTAGACACTGTTCTCCTCCTGTAGACACTGCTCTCCTCCCTCTTCCTGTAGACACTGCTCTCCTCCCTCTTCCTGTAGACACTGTCCTCCTCCTGTAGACACTGCTCTGCTCCCTCTTCCTGTAGACACTGTTCTCCTCCTGTAGACACTGCTCTGCTCCCTCCTACTGTAGACACTGTCCTCTTCCTGTAGACACTGCTCTGCTCCCTCTTCCTGTAGACACTGTCCTCTTCCTGTAGACACTGTCCTCTTCCTGTAGACACTGCTCTGCTCCCTCTTCCTGTAGACATTGTCCTCTTCCTGTAGACACTGTCCTCTTCCTGTAGACACTGCTCTGCTCCCTCTTCCTGTAGACACTGTTCTCCTCCTGTAGACACTGTCCTCTTCCTGTAGACACTGCTCTACTCCCTCTTCCTGTAGACACTGTTCTCCTCCCTCCTCCTGTAGACTCTTCTCTCCTCCCTCCTCTTGTAGACACTGTCCTCCTCCTGTAGACACTGCTCTGCTCCCTCTTCCTGTAGACACTGTTCTCCTCCCTCCTCCTGTAGACTCTTCTCTCCTCCCTCCTCTTGTAGACACTGTCCTCCTCCTGTAGACACTGCTCTGCTCCCTCTTCCTGTAGACACTGTTCTCCTCCCTCCTCCTGTAGACACTGTCCTCTTCCTGTAGACACTGCTCTGCTCCCTCTTCCTGTAGACACTGTCCTCTTCCTGTAGACACTGCTCTGCTCCCTCTTCCTGTAGACACTGTTCTCCTCCCTCCTCCTGTAGACTCTTCTCTCCTCCCTCCTCTTGTAGACACTGTCCTCCTCCTGTAGACACTGCTCTCCTCCATCCTCCTGTAGACACTATCCTCTTCCTGTAGACACTGCTCTGCTCCCTCTTCCTGTAGACACTGTTCTCCTCCTGTAGACACTGCTCTGCTCCCTCTTCCTGTAGACACTGTTCTCCTCCTGTAGACACTGCTCTGCTCCCTCTTCCTGTAGACACTGTTCTCCTCCCTCCTCCTGTAGACACTGTTCTCCTCCCTCCTCCTGTAGACACTGTCCTCTTCCTGTAGACACTGCTCTGCTCCCTCTTCCTGTAGACACTGTCCTCCTCCTGTAGACACTGCTCTGCTCCCTCTTCCTGTAGACACTGTCCTCCTCCTGTAGACACTGCTCTCCTCCATCCTCCTGTAGACACTGTCCTCTTCCTTTAGACACTGCTCTGCTCCCTCTTCCTGTAGACACTGTTCTCCTCCTGTAGACACTGTTCTCCTCCCTCCTCCTGTAGACACTGTCCTCTTCCTGTAGACACTGCTCTGCTCCCTCTTCCTGTAGACACTGTTCTCCTCCTGTAGACACTGTTCTCCTCCCTCCTCCTGTAGACTCTTCTCTCCTCCCTCCTCTTGTAGACACTGTCCTCCTCCTGTAGACACTGCTCTGCTCCCTCTTCCTGTAGACACTGTTCTCCTCCTGTAGACACTGCTCTGCTCCCTCTTCTTGTAGACACTGTTCTCCTCCCTCCTCCTGTAGACACTGTCCTCTTCCTGTAGACACTGCTCTGCTCCCTCTTCCTGTAGACACTGTCCTCTTCCTGTAGACACTGCTCTGCTCCCTCTTCCTGTAGACACTGTTCTCCTCCTGTAGACACTGCTCTGCTCCCTCTTCCTGTAGACACTGTTCTCCTCCTGTAGACACTGCTCTGCTCCCTCTTCCTGTAGACACTGTTCTCCTCCTGTAGACACTGCTCTCCTCCCTCTTCCTGTAGACACTGCTCTCCTCTCTCTTCCTGTAGACACTGCTCTCCTCCCTCCTCCTGTAGACACTGCTCTCCTCCCTCTTCCTGTAGACACTGCTCTCCTCCCTCTTCCTGTAGACTCTTTTCTCCTCCCTCTTCCTGTAGACACTGCTCTCCTCCCTCTTCCTGTAGACACTGCTCTCCTCCCTCTTCCTGTAGACTCTTTTCTCCTCCCTCTTCCTGTAGACTCTGCTGTCCTCCCTCCTCCTTTAGATTCTGTCGTCCTCCTGCAGACACTACCCTCCTCCTGTAGACACTGCCCTACTCCTGTAAACTCTGCTCTCTTCCCTCCTCCTGTAGACACTGTTCTCCTCCCTCCTACTCATTTCTAGTGATCTCCCTTCACCTAGGCCTCTAACCAAGACAAGGGCCATCCTCTACGTCTAGAGGAAAGAAGGTTTCTTCACTGTAAGAGCAGTGAGACTATGGAACTTTCTATATTCTTTACTGTAAGAGCAGTGACACTGGAACTCTCTATATTCTTTACTGGAACAGCTGTGACACTATGGAGCTCTCTATATTCTTCACTGTAAGAGCCGTAAAACTGGAACTTTCTATATTTTTTACTGTATGAGCAGTGACACTATGGAACTCTCTATATTCTTTACTGTAAGAGCAGTGGGACTATGGAACTCTCTATATTCTTTACTGGAAGAGTAGTGAGACTATGGGATTCTCTATACTCCTTACTGAAAGAGCAGTGAGACTATGGAAAGCTCTATATTCTTTACTGTAAGAGCAGTAAGACTGTGGAACTCTATATTCTTTTCAGTAAAAGCAGTGGAACTATGGAACATGATTATGTGATGACTGTTTCATTACACAAGTATAAAGGGGGCCTGGATGATTTCTGGTGATGGGACTTTAATACAGAATTTTTCAAACCCCATATTTGAAGCCTGGATTGTTTCCCCCTGGACTATTTCTTCCTCTGGATCATTCTAGTAGGGTTATAGATTATCGATAGACTTTTGTCATGTTCAACCTTATTAACTATGTAAGTATATTGCCTGGTCCAGACCACCATGAAGACTTCTGCCGCCAACAACAACAAAGAATCTTGCTTTTCCACCTGTTCCCAACCTACTTAAACCTCCCATTGATAAATCCCAAAATGGTAGCACCAATGTCCCACACAGTGATATTACTTCCTATTTGTGCCCCTTGCACTGAGCGTGCAATCACCCCACCACCACCCCCATCAGTCCCACTCAACTGCTTGCTGAGTGAAGCTGTAACAAGGCAACCAATGCTATGAAGGACTTGTGCGATACCCTTCCTCACCTCTTGGTTCCTCAGGCTGTAGATTAGTGGGTTTAGCATCGGTGTCATTATGGAATAAAATATGGCAGCCACCTTGTCTTGTTCTTCAAAGACATTGGAAGAAGAATGAAAGTAAGTGAGGAACACAGACACATAGAAGATGGAGGCACAGATGACGTGTGAGGAGCAGGTGCTGAACGCTTTCTGTCGACCGTTACCAGATCTTATTCTTAGGATGGAGGTAATGATAAAAATGTAGGAACACAGGATCAAGGCCAATGAAAAAAATCCACAACTGCCTATAAGAAAAATATTGACCATTTCACAAGTAAAAGTTCTGGAGCAGGAGAGCTTTAGTAGAGGGGGGACATCACAGTAGAAGTGGTCAATGAGCCAGGAGCCACAATACCAAAGACTGAACAAACAAATGGTCTGTACTGACGACTGGAAGAAGCCAAAAGCGAAAGCCCCAAGAACCAAACCAAGGCATTTCCTTTTGGTCATTATGGACACATAATGTAACGGGTGGCAGATGGCAGCATAGCGGTCATAGGACATGGAGGAGAGAAGAAGAACCTCTGTACCCGCAAGAGCAGAAAACACAAAAAACTGGAGGGCACAGCCATTAAATGTGATGACCTTCTCCAGGAAGATCAGGTCAACTATCATCTTAGGAGTCACAGCTGAGGAGTAGAAGAGGTCCACCACCGAGAGGTGACTGAGGAAGTAATACATGGGAGTGTGGAGGGTGGACGTCCTATAGACAATGATGAACAACCCAACATTACCCACCACTGTTATCATGTAGACCAGGAGGAAGAATATGAAGAGGAAGATGGAGAGTGCTGGGTCCTGAGTCAGTCCAGAAAACCTAAACATAGTCACTTGGGTCTCATTCATGCCAAATATTATTTGCCAGTTGGCCACTCTGCCATCTCCTACCGGTACACCATCTGGTTCAGCCCTCCATGGATAAAACAAGAAGCCGGCTTTCATAGGTTCGGTACCATTACATGAATAGGATTAGATGATACTGAGAATCTGGATTAAAATATTCAAAATTCTGAGAAATATTCTGTTCCTTAAGAGGCTGATGCAAGAATGGGTGCGTCTAATTCACCCGCCGGTCTGATAGCAGAGATGTGAATCCAGGTCTCTTTATAATAAACCTCATTACCTTTGGGTGTTGTCACTAACGGCCCCAAAGCGACGAGTCCTGAAGATTGTGGAAATGTAATTGTTCTATAAGGACATAGAATGTAATGTCTATATTTACCGTAGCTATCCAATGTCTCCTCTATGTAGAGATGGTTCTGTGGTTGTTATACTCATATAGGCAAATTTTTACCTTCATGTATATTATTGGCTGGGAGCCCATGGTTACATGTGCTGTGAACCGGGGTGCTTAGGTGGTATACAGCAGGTGGATTCTAGGGCACTTGTTACGGTGACCGCCTTTTGTCAAACCAGCTCAGAGACTGTCAGGTAGCACGAGTTTCAGGCTTGAACTACTGGGCAAAGCTAACCTCTCAAGATTATCCAAGAAGTTTCAGCAGGTACCAGTGGGATACTTCAGCTTATTCCCTTTGTCCCACTGAGGATCAATCTTTGGCTCAGTAGATTGTCCCGACTGTTGAGAAGGATCCCATGTGTAGGCAAGGCTGACCCAGGTGACAGGTATCCCACCTCTGGGTTTAGCAGTGCATCTTAACTTGGAAAGGCTCTCTGAAGAAACTGTGTCTCTGTCTCAGAGCAACTCCACTACTGACTAGAAGACCCTCCCACCAGGAACTAACTCACTTATATCGGGTCTAACCTCCTATTGGTGGGGAAAGTGCTAGAGAAAGGAGAAGGAAAAAGTGTGATCGGAGGATAGTGTGTGTGGTACCTGCACCAAGGTCCGGATTAAGGTTGGTGGAGGCCCTGGGCAACAATTTTGTTGGGGCCCCCCCCATTTTCTTCCCCCACAAATAAACCATACAGCAATCTATATAGGTGGCTGATTGCTGTAGGGGATTTAGTACCTACCCCTCCTCACTCCTGGCTGTATGGCTCAGCATCCTCCTCTGTTCTGCATATGATGGTCCCTAGAGGCTGCAGTGCAGAGGAAGATGCCAGGTCCTAGAGACAGGATGGGGGAGGGGTGAGCATCGTTGTGTGTTCCCACTTACTTCAATGCGAGAACACAGCACTTTAGCACTTTCTGTGCTCTCTTGCCCACTGTGTTAGCCCCCACAGCAGCATATGCAGATGTGAATCGCTGAAGGAACCTGGACTTGCAAGTCTAAGTCCCATCTTCAGTCCCCAACCATATAAACTACCTGAAGCAGTAAGGAGCACCCAGAAAGTACTTAAAGGCTGTGTATAATCTATAGCAGATATGGTACATGTGAATATACCCTAAGGATCATGGCATATATAGCTGCACAAAGGCTACATGTCATATGCTGCACACAGGCTATATATACACCATACACTGTACACAGGCTGTATATCATACACTGCACACAGGCTTTATGTCATATGCTGCTCACAGGCTATATATAATAGGCTGCACACAGGCTATATATAATAGGCTTCACACAGGCTATATATCATACACTGCACACAGGCTATATGTCATATGCTGCACACAGGCTATATGTCATATGCTGCACACAGGCTATATGTCATATGCTGCACACAGGCTATATATCATACACTGCACACAGGTTACATGTTATATACTGCACACAGGCTATATACCATACACTGCACACAGGCTATATACCATACACTGCACACAGGCTATATATCATAGGCTGCACACAGGCTATATATTATAGGCTGCACACAGGCTATATACCATACACTGCACACAGGCAATATATCATAGGCTGCACACAGGCTATATATCATAGGCTGCACACAGGCAATATATCATAGGCTGCACACAGGCTATATACCATACACTGCACACAGGCTATGTATCCATACACTGCACACAGACTATATACCATACACTGCACACAGGCTATATATCATAGGCTGCACACAGGCTATATATCATACACTGCACACAGGCTACATGTCATATGCTGCACACAGGCTATATATATATATATATATATATATATATATATATATACATACATATATATATATATATATATATATATATATACCTCTGCTCTGATATATGCCCCTATAGTATATACTCCTGCTCTGATATATGCCCTGTAGTATATATCCCTGCTCTGATATATGCCTCTATAGTATATACCCCTGCTCTGTTGTGCCAATACAAAACAAAACCTCATACTCACCTGATCTGGGCAGATGACAGGTCTTCTCTCTTCTGGCTCTTCTCTGTTCCTTCAGCCTGTCAGCCACTGTGACAGATGCTCCAGCATGCTCCATGATGTCACATCCCTGCTGGAGAGATCAAGTTTCCTTGCTAACGTCCCATGCAGTCCTCTCCTCAGTGAGGGGGAGGAGCAAGGGGGAGTGAGGACCTCGGCAGGAGACAGGCACCCCTAAGCTTGACAGGAAGAATCCATTCAAAGACCCATCAGGGGGGAGTCTGAGCCTGCCGGGAGGGAGATGCTTACACAGGATTAACCCTACACCTCCCTCCCTCCCTGGACAGCATGCAGTGTGGCCAGTGCTGTGTCCAGGCACGGTTTCCACATGCTTTTTGCGTGTGGGACTGGCGCCCAGACACCACTTCCGGGTTTGGGCTGGTGGGGGCCCCCTAGTGGTGGAGGCCCCTGGGCACATGCCCCTTGTGCCCTCCCTTTAATCCGGCCCTGCCTGCACCAGTGATTGCTCAGAACAGTAAGCAGAACAAATAGTAGTTAACTCTCTACCTTCAGCTGTGTATTCAAACAAGGGAGAGTGAGACACCATATGGTGATAGTGCGGAAAGGCACCCATCATCCCAGAGTGTGACACCTGAAAGAGTTACTTTTACACAGGTGATATAACGGATGTAGTGGCACACCTGTACACATGCAGTGTCCCAGAGCGGGTGTCCACTGATGTCTATAGCAGCATGTGTAGGTCGGTGCTCATGTGTCTATATGCTCTGTAGCTGATGTTTGTAGTATGCTACTTCTTCCACTTGGTGTCACTATGTGTTTTACTCTACCTAGCGCAGCTGAAGGAAAGTAACACAAGGTTAACTGCTTTCTTAATTGATTGTAAGTGTCTGGATACTCATTCAGTGGCTAGGTAAGTGCAACTAAGCCAAAAACTCTGCCCACAGTCAGCGTTAGGCGGATTTTCATACCCGTAGATGTAAGTACTTGTTCTCTTAGGGTCAAGATAGGGCCCCACTATCCCTAGCTAGCCGTCAGTCCAGGGGGTAATGATGGTGGTGTCAGCGGTAATGATGGTGGTGTTGGTGATAATGATGGTGATGGTGGTAATGATGGTGATGTCAGTGGTTATGATGGTGGTGTTGGTGGTAATGATGGTGGTGTTGGTGGTAATAATGATGGTGGTGTTGGTGGTAATGATGATGGTGTCAGCGGTAATGATGGTGGTGTTGGTGATGTCAGTGGTAATGAGGGTGGTGTCAGCAGTAATGATGATGGTGTTGCTGATAATGATGGTGGTGGTGGTGGTAATGATGGTGATGTCAGTGGTTATGATGGTGGTGTTGGTGGTAATGATGGTGATGTCAGTGGTTATGATGGTGGTGTTGGTGGTAATGATGGTAGTGTCAGTGGTAATGATGGTGGTGTTGGTGGTAATGATGATGGTGGTGTTGGTGGTAATGATGGTGGTGTCAGCGGTAATGATGGTGGTGTTGGTGATAATGATGGTGATGTCGGTGGTAATGATGGTGATGTCGGTGGTAATGATGGTGATGTCGGTGGTAATGATGGTGGTGTCAGCGGTAATGATGGTGGTGTTGGTGATAATGATGGTGGTGTTGGTGATAATGATGGTGATGGTGATGTTGGTGATAATGATGGTGATGTTGGTGGTAATGATGGTGATGTCAGTGGTACTGATGGTGTTGTTGTTACTGTGACCAGCATGTATACTGTATATATGATGTTTTCTGGCTCAGTTGATACAGAAAATCAAATGTTATCTATACAGCTGTGGAGCAATACCTACAAAATCTGTCTGTAGGCCACATAGGGGAGGGTCATATACCAGGCATAGAGAAATCCTCAGGGAGGTCAGGTTTCTTGCTATTAATTTGTTATGGATCCTGAGCATCTTGTTACTCCACCAATGCCTGACAGAAGAATTATTGAGAACTCTTGGGCATCATCCAACGTTCCACTGACTTGGCTCAATAGCAGTGGGTAATTTCCAATCAATGAACCTCATCCTCATGTGGACGTGATAGATTCATCATCTGCAGACTGGAATTGCTTAGTAGGTTGGAGGACCTCAGTGGTGGAAGAGTCCTCCTGGCTGAATGCAACAACTTTCTATCCAGGTTACTTCAAGGAAAGTGCCTCTGTAGTATCTCTGCTCTATTCGGTCCTTGTGTTCTCTTGACTATACTGACTTTCTGTGGTGGACAGGGCCGTTTTAATACATTGGTGGGCCCGGTGCACAGCCCTCAAGAGTGGGCTCCCCTCTTCTCTTTCGGCACATGGTATAATGTACTGAATTTGCCCCCAATACATTCAGTAGTTACCTTATAACACTATTTCCACCATACAGTGATTACATATTACATGAAAACTGCACTGAACAAAACAAAGATATCACCAATGATACCATTACATAATACCGCCACATCATGACCCCTAACACTACAACCCTATAACAGAGTGCAGTTACATCCAGTGACTCACAGGGGGCGTCTTCTCCGATCAGAGTCTGTCACCTTTTCTTTTTCTCTCCATCCAGCCTGGGCCACCTTGAAGTCTTCTCCTGGCTGTAAATCTTCTCTCCAGAATCTGCCAGACAAATATTTTAGGCTCCTAAACATAGTAGTTAGGTCCCTTGTACCCCTAAATAGTAGTTGCACCCCTCTGTACCCCTATATAGTTAAACCCCTTTGTGCCTCCATAGTTTTAAGGTGTCCCTGTAGTATATAGACCCCCCCGTGTGCTCCCCCAGTAGTATATAGCCCCCCTGTGCGCTCTCCCCATTAGTATATAGACCCCCTGTGTGCTCCCCCAGAAGTATATAGCACCCCTGTGCTCTCCCCCAATAGTATATAGACCCCCTGTGCTCTCCCCAATAGTATATAGCCCCCTTGCTGTGCACTCCCCCAATAGTATATAGCCCCCTTGCTGTGCTCTCCCCCAATAGTATATAGCCCCCTTGCTGTGCTCTCCCCCAATAGTATATAGCCCCCCTGTGCTCTCCCCCAGTAGTATATAGCCCCCTTGCTGTGCTCTCCCCCAATAGTATATAGCCCCCTTGCTGTGCACTCCCCAAATAGTATATAGCCCCCTTGTGATCTCCCCAAATAGTATATAGCCCCCTTGTTGTGCTCTCCCCAATAGTATATAGCCCCCTTGCTGTGCTCTCCCCAATAGTATATAGCCCCCCTTGCTGTGCTTTCCCCAATAGTATTTAGCCCCCTTGCTGTGCTCTCCCCAATAGTATATAGCCCCCTTGCTGTGCTCTCCCCAATAGTATATAGCCCCCTTGCTGTGCTCTCCCCAATAGTATATAGCCCCCTGTGCTCTCCCCAATAGTATATAGCCCCCCTGTGCTTTCCCCAATAGTATATAGCCCCCTTGCTGTGCTCTCCCCAATAGTATATAGCCCCTTGCTGTGCTCTCCCCAATAGTATATAGCCCCCTTGCTGTGCTCTCCCCAATAGCATATAGCCTCCTTGCTGTGCTCTCCCCAATAGTATATAGCCCCCTGTGCTCTCCCCAGTAGTATATAGCCCCCATGTGCTCGCCCTAATAGTACATACACCCCCTGTGCTCTCCCCAATAGTATATAGCCCCCTGTGCTCTCCCCAATAGTATATAGACCCCCTGTGCTCTCCCCAATAGTATATAGACCCCCTGTGCTCTCCCCAATAGTATATAGCCCCCTGTGCTCTCCCCAATAGTATATAGCCCCCTGTGCTCTCCCCAATAGTATATAGCCCCCTGTTCTGTCCCCAATAATATATAGAGCCCCTGTGCTCCCCCAAAAGTATATACCCCCCCGTGTGCTCCCTCATAAGCATATAGACCCCCTGTGCTCCCCAATAGTATATAGAGCCTCTGTGCTCCCCCAATAGTATATACCCCCCCAGTCTTCTCCCCCATAAGTATATAGACCCCCTGTGCTCCCCAATAGTATATAGCCCCCCATGTATATAGCGCCCCCCCCCCCCATATAACATTAAATAAAAAACAGTTATACTTACCTGGGTCCAAGCGTCCCTCTTCTCTCTTGTGGCCGCACTGCAGCGGTCACAAGAGGCTGCACTCCCCTTACCCTCGCGCCGACGTTCCAGTGATGTCGGGCGCCAGAGGGAGAGTGCGGCCTTTTGTGACCGCAGGAAGTGTGGCCACAAGAGTCACTGACAGGGAGGGAGCCAATGGCTTTCTCTCTGTCAGTGCCGGGCGGGGGCCTGCAGGGGGCACCATGGATGGGTAAGTAGATTACCCATCCATGGCGCTCCCCCCTGACAGGCCGGCAGCCGGAGCCCTGTGCGACCGCACTGGTCGCACGTAACAACGGCCGGCCTACTCGGGGGGGCCCTTTAACCAGTAGGCCCAGTGCACGTGCACCATGTGCCCTCTGGTTAAAGAGGCCCTGGTGGTGGACACTATCATTAACCATAAAGTTACCTGTGTCTACTGTATTGAGTCTTGAGCTTTTTCATAGTAGAGACCTCCATGATGAGTAAGTCCAAATATTCACTCTTCTCTGAGAAGTTATGGATCAGTGAACATCGGTTTGGTCTGCAGGGGACCCTCTCCATATTATAATAATATTGTCTATATACCTGCAGACAAAATGAAATTTATCATGAAAAACTAAAAAATTCTTAATAAACTGGTGCACACACCGTATGTCCATAAAGGCATTTACGTAACTTGGCAAAAATCTGGTGCCCATCGCTGTGCCTTTATTTGTGACAACACAATGAGGGAGGTTATAAAAATGGCCTGTGTCAAAAATCTGGGGCAATTTGCACATAACTTGTGTCACATTTTCAATGCGTTTTAGACACATTTGTTCTGTGTTCACCGAGGGATGGCGCACTTTTTGGCACACTTTATTGGTGTAAAAATAAGACAACTAGTGGACGACACAAATTCAGACTGAACTGTCTACACATGCAGTAGATATTCAGTAACTGTTATGAACCATCAGGAAAAACAGGAACAGGGACAAGTGAGCCCTGACTGGCACCCCACCCATGTCCCTGCCTGCTTACCTCAGACTGCCCTAGGTAGCAGCGGGTAACTGGACGACAGTCCCTACCCTAAATAGGTGCAAACACTAGACTTGTGTTGAGATCTCATCAGAATATAATGGATGTAACATGGCGGGAATGCTTTGCCTTCTAACCAGCCTGACTTTGAGCCACCCCCATGGGCATTGTTTAAGTAGCCCCCTGAAACCTTTAACTCTGATGAGAATCTGGCTTCTGGTGCAGTGGATTACTGGGTCATTACCTCTCAGAGATTGGTTTGGTATAGATGGAGGATGACCTTGAGGAGCAAGAGAAGCCAATGTAAGGCCCCAAGGCAGTCTGGACACAGGCCGATGTCTTGGGCTGGCAGTTTCCTTGTGTTTTGAGTTATAGTCACAGGTTCATAGTCGGAACAAGTTGAGGTCAGACACAGGAGAAACCATGTGGTAGCAGATGGTAGGTGGGGAAGGATTTTGGATAGACGTGTAGTTGCAAGAGACCAGGAGGGACAAAGTGCGCAACCTATGGGCAAAGTCATGGATGACAATGGGAGTATGACCACCAAGATGAGGTGACCAATGGGGACAGGGCACCATCACACTCTGTAGGGATCACATCAGGTTTTTCTTTTTTAGCCTATTTAGGGTCTGTTCACACATACAGGATCTGCAGCTTCAAATCCGTGCCATCAAATCTGCTACAGATCCTGTACGTGTGAACTGGTGGTGGGGGGAGGTGGATGGACGGAGGTGGGAGGAAGACAACAAAGACAGCATGTGTACCAGACCTCGTGCCCGCAATTTTCTCCCCCTGGATGTCACTTTCTCCCAGCATTAGGGTACATCACAACCCAGCTAGCACATCACCAAAGGGTGAGATTTAGCCCGCTCAGCCCGCAGCAGTATGTGGCCCCAGTCACTGACTAACTGAGCGGGGCATCCGGCCGCAGGGGAGATCTGCAGATGGTCAGCAGGGTTGCAGTGGCATGCGGCGTTGCATGGGCACCAGGATGGGTGAATATAGCTTCTTTATTATGTTCCCCACATCCCCAGACAGAAATGATTCCCCACCATCACCAATGGTATTCTCCGGTTTTGTTTTTACAGCATGTGTAGATGTTTAGGACATCTGATGTATGATCGGAGGTGGATGGCTACAGAGCTCGGCTGAGACCTGAACGTCCATCATCACATCGATTCTCTAATGTCCTGACACGTAATATTCTACATTCCTTATAGGGTAAATAATAAACTCCAGCAATGGTGGCGGCACTAACTCTTCATCATCAAGATCCAGGGGATCCACAGCCCCAGGCAGAAGAAAACATCTTATTTTTATCATTTCATAGACAACGTTACATGTGATCCAATTACCATCAGTATCCAGACAGGAGATGATTCCATACGGGGAAGTGAGATTATAGAATAATAAGTCCCTAATAGGTCGTACACGGCAATAATCCCCGATCCGCCAGGACCGCAGACCGATATACTCCTGGGCTCCAGAGCGCTACAAAACAGGGTCTGGATTTACAGCAGTGAGAGAGCGGATACAAGCGGCCTGTAGGTCACACAGGTAAGGAGATCCATGACCGCTCCTGTATATAAGCTGCCTGTACGTCACACAGGTAAAGAGATCCATGACCGCTCCTGTATATAAGCTGCCTGTACGTCACACAGGTAAGGAGATCCATGACCGCTCCTGTATATAAGCTGCCTGTAGGTCACACAGGTAAGGAGATCCACGACCGCTCCTGTATATAAGCTGCCTGTACGTCACACAGGTAAGGAGATCCATGACCGCTCCGGTATATTAGCTGCCTGTAGGTCACACAGGTAAGGAGATCCAAGACCGCTCCTGTATATAAGCTGCCTGTACGTCACACAGGTAAGGAGAT
Organism: Dendropsophus ebraccatus; assembly: GCF_027789765.1. Classification (NCBI taxonomy): domain Eukaryota; kingdom Metazoa; phylum Chordata; class Amphibia; order Anura; family Hylidae; genus Dendropsophus; species Dendropsophus ebraccatus. Next base: position 228,755,193 of record NC_091454.1, read on the forward strand.
CCATGACCGCTCCTGTATATAAGCTGCCTGTACGTCACACAGGTAAGGAGATCCAGGACCGCTCCGGTATATAAGCTGCCTGTACGTCACACAGGTAAGGAGATCCATGACCGCTCCTGTATATAAGCTGCCTGTACGTCACACAGGTAAGGAGATCCAGGACCGCTCCTGTATATAAGCTGCCTGTACGTCACACAGGTAAGGAGATCCAGGACCGCTCCTGTATATAAGCCGCCTGTACGTCACACAGATAAGGAGATCCAGGACCGCTCCTGTATATAAGCTGCCTGTACGTCACACAGGTAAGGAGATCCATGACCGCTCCTGTATATAAGCTGCCTGTACGTCACACAGGTAAGGAGATCCAGGACCGCTCCTGTATATAAGCTGCCTGTACATCACACAGGTAAGGAGATCCAGGACCGCTCCGGTATATAAGCCGCCTGTACGTCACACAGATAAGGAGATCCAGGACCGCTCCTGTATATAAGCTGCCTGTACGTCACACAGGTAAGGAGATCCATGACCGCTCCTGTATATAAGCTGCCTGTACGTCACACAGGTAAGGAGATCCAGGACCGCTCCTGTATATAAGCTGCCTGTACGTCACACAGGTAAGGAGATCCAGGACCGCTCCTGTATATAAGCTGCCTGTACGTCACACAGATAAGGAGATCCATGACCGCTCCTGTATATAAGCTGCCTGTACGTCACACAGGTAAGGAGATCCATGACTGCTCCGGTATATAAGCTGCCTGTACGTCACACAGGTAAAGAGATCCAGGACCGCTCCTGTATATAAGCTGCCTGTACGTCACACAGGTAAGGAGATCCAGGACCACTCCGGTATATAAGCTGCCTGTACGTCACACAGGTAAGGAGATCCAGGACCGCTCCTGTATATATAAGCTGCCTGTACGTCACACAGGTAAGGAGATCCAGGACCGCTCCTGTATATAAGCTGCCTGTACGTCACACAGGTAAGGAGATCCATGACCGCTCCTGTATATAAGCTGCCTGTACGTCACACAGGTAAAGGAGATCCAGGACCGCTCCTGTATATTAGCTGCCTGTAGGTCACACAGGTAAGGAGATCCATGACCGCTCCTGTATATAAGCGGCTTGTACGTCACACATGTAAGGAGATCCAGGACAGCTCCTGTATTTATAAGCTACCTGTACGTCACATAGGTAAGGAGATCCAGGACCGCTCCTGTATATAAGCTGCCTGTACGTCACACAGGTAAGGAGATCCATGACCGCTCCTGTATATAAGCTGCCTGTACGTCACACAGGTAAGGAGATCCAGGACCGCTCCTGTATATAAGCCGCCTGTACGTCACACAGGTAAGGAGATCCAGGACCGCTCCTGTATATAAGCTGCCTGTACGTCACACAGGTAAGGAGATCCAGGACCGCTCCTGTATATAAGCTGCCTATACGTCACACAGGTAAGGAGATCCATGACCGCTCCTGTATATAAGCTGCCTGTACGTCACACAGGTAAGGAGATCCATGACCGCTCCTGTATATAAGCTGCCTGTACGTCACACAGGTAAGGAGATCCAGGACCGCTCCTGTATATAAGCTGCCTGTACGTCACACAGGTAAGGAGATCCAGGACCGCTCCTCTATATATAAGCTGCCTGTACGTCACACAGGTAAGGAGATCCAGGACCGCTCCTGTATATACGCTGCCTGTACGTCACACAGGTAAGGAGATCCAGGACCGCTCCTGTATATATAAGCTGCCTGAACGTCACACAAGTAAGGAGATCCAGGACCGCTCCTGTATATAAGCTGCCTGTAGGTCACACAGGTAAGGAGATCCAGGACTGCTCCTGTATATAAGCTGCCTGTACATCACACAGGTAAGGAGATCCATGACCGCTCCGGTATATAAGCGGCCTGTACGTCACACAGGTAAGGAGATCCATGACCGCTCCGGTATATAAGCCGCCTGTAGGTCACACAGGTAAGGAGATCCAGGACCGCTCCTGTATATAAGCTGTCTGTACGTCACACAGGTAAGGAGATCCAGGACCGCTCCTGTATATTAGCTGCCTGTACGTCACATAGGTAAGGAGATCCAGGACCGCTCCTGTATATAAGCTGCCTGTACGTCACACAGGTAAGGAGATCCAGGACCGCTCCTGTATATAAGCTACCTGTAGGTCACACAGGTAAGGAGATCCATGACCGCTCCTGTATATAAGCTGCCTATACGTCACACAGGTAAGGAGATCCAGGACCGCTCCTGTATATAAGCTGCCTGTACGTCACACAGGTAAGGAGATCCAGGACCGCTCCTGTATATAAGCTGCCTGTACGTCACACAGGTAAGGAGATCCAGGACCGCTCCTGTATATATAAGCTGCCTGTACGTCACCCAGGTAAGGAGATCCAGGACCGCTCCTGTATATAAGTTGCCTGTACGTCACACAGGTAAGGAGATCCAGGACCGCTCCTGTATATAAGCTACCTGTAGGTCACACAGGTAAGGAGATCCATGACCGCTCCGGTATATAAGCTGCCTGTACGTCACCCAGGTAAGGAGATCCATGACCGCTCCCGTATATACGCTGCCTGTACGTCACACAGGTAAGGAGATCCAGGACCGTTCCCGTATATAAGCTACCTGTACGTCACACAGGTAAGGAGATCCATGACCGCTCCGGTATATAAGCGGCCTGTACGTCACACAGGTAAGGAGATCCAGGACCTCTCCTGTATATACGCTGCCTGTACGTCACACAGGTAAGGAGATCCAGGACCGCTCCTGTATATAAGCTGCCTGTACGTCACACAGGTAAGGAGATCCATGACCGCTCCTGTATATACGCTGCCTATACGTCACACAGGTAAGGAGATCCAGGACCGCTCCTGTATATAGGGTATGTGGGCGACCAGTGTCTCGGGGTGCAGGGGGTGTGGGCCGCACATTAGTAATGGTGACGCCGGACAGCCAGCAAATGAGGCCAAAGGTCGAGAACGTTACAGAGGCCTTTTCCTTATTCCGTGGGTCAGTGCCAGTACGGTACACAAAGTTTTTTTATTTCCATGTCCGTTTTTCCATGTTTTTGCCTGTGATATGTAGTTTTGTGTTGCGGGGGGGGGGGGGGGATGGGCGGTCAGACACAGAACAGGAGCAGCTCCTATTATTTACCTTTTTAAATGTCACAATTGCTTTAGATCGCACCATTTATAGGGGTCGTTCAACACACACTAAAAAAAACCTTCAAATCATCTGGTCCCAGAAAGTGGCAGAGATTTGTAATTTACTTCTATTAAAAAATCTCCAGTCTTACCATCTGCTGTATGTCCTGCAGGAAGTGGTGTATTCTCTCCAGTCTGACACAGTGCTCTCTGCTGCCACCTCTGTCCATGTCAGGAACTGTCCAGAGCAGCAGCAAATCCCCATAGAAAACCTCTCCTGTTTTGGACAGTTCCTGACATGGACAGAGGTGGCAGCAGAGAGCACTGTGTCAGACTGGAATGAATACACCCCTTCCTGCAGGACATACAGCAGCTGATAAGTACTGTAAGATTTGATTTTTATAGAAATAAATTAGAAATCTCTGACACATGTTGAGACCAGTTGATTTTAAAGAATTTTTCTTTATGAACTACCCCTTTAAAAGGATCACATGACGGTCACTGATGGTGACCTGTCCCCTGCCATCCATGAAGCAAGCCGGGCTCACCTCATATATTGCTGGGCACAGGCGCCATACTTTACACCATTCTATATTTACAGCGGATATGTTTCAGTGCCGTGACTAAGGATGGTGACTGCCCGAAACGCGCCGGTTTTAGGAGTACCGGACCACCTGCTGCTTTGCACTGATTGTATCCTAACCGGATCACCGGCACCAGGTCAGAGCATCATGAGACGTTGTGTTCCACAGAGGCTACAGCTGTTTCGGGCAGCATGCAAAGACACGGCTACTTTTTTACTCCTGTCCTCAGGTTGTGTGTGACATTACAATTCAGCTCTATTCACCACAAACAGAGCTGTGAAACCCACACCCAAGGAGGCCACGCCTCCTCCCTGCCTTACCACACCCCCAAGCTCCGCCAGCCTGCCCATTGGGCCAGCCAGGTGTACGGGAGGTGAGCCTGCCCCTTTCCCTGGCGTACTCCTCGTAAATCCCCCCCTGTGTTTATATTGACCACAAAAAACTGTTTCGGCATGGTTCTGGTGGCTGTTGCTCTTGGCTTTCTGCAGTCATCGGTACAGACCAGCTGTATATTTAGTCTACAATACTGCGGCTCACATTTTATTGCCCATTTCTACTGTGACATCCCTCCATTACTCCGGCTCTCCTGCTCCGACACCTTCATGTGTAACACGGTCATCACATCCCTCATTGGATTCTACGGCATAGCTTCACTGACCACCACCATTCATACATCTTCATCAGGGGCAGAGAGAAAGCGTTCAGCACCTGCTCCTCACACATCATCTGTGCCTCCATCTTTTATGTGTCCGTGTTCCTCACTTACTTACGTCCTCCTTCCGATGTAAGTGATAAGCAAAGTAAGGTGGCCTCCATCTTCTCTTCAGTCATGACACCCATGTTGAATCCTTTTATATACAGCCTGAGGAACCAGGAGGGGAAAGCCATCATTCTCAGAGCAATACACAAGTAATGAGAAGATGTAAATTTGTAATGGCATCGGTTTGATCCCACCATACACTTTGCCTCCATAGGGCCTCAGCACCAGGCTGCCATCTTACCGCTCCTCTACCTAGGGCATGTGTCTGTTCCTGCTCTCTGTCTGCAAGCTATCCCAGCTCAGAACCTTCTAATTAAAGGGGTACTCCAGCGTGGGGGCACTCTTTGCGCTGGTTCCAGCAGCAGGTCCCGCATCGCGGCACTCCGGTGCCCGGTTCTCAGCCCTTTCCGGTTGTCTGACGCGGGCCCGAGACGTGACGTCTCAGGTCCGCTCAGCCACTCAGTGAAGAAGACGGGATCTGAGCGGACTTGAAACGGATCCCGCCTCCTTCACTGAGTGGCTGAGCGGACCTGCGACGTCACGCCGCTGGAACCGGGGAGGTGAGTGGACGTGATTTGAGAAATACCCAAGCATGGTATCCATCCACATGACTGTGGCTTGTTGGAAGGTGGTTTCCTTGACTGGAGACCCCCCTTGGCTTGGCTGTTCCCTCCTGGTAGAAGGTCTGGCTTGCTCACTGACATTGAGAAACATGTGATGGTGTCTTCTCAGTATTTTTGCATATTTGATTTCCCAGGGGGCAATGTTTCTAGATTCACTGACATTGATAAACACGTGATGATGTCTCTGTGGTGTTTTGGTTGATCTCCCATCACAACTATCGTTTTTTTTAAATGAACTTGCTTGGTTTTGCTCCCACTAGCCAGAATCCTGCCCCACAGTGATGAGGGGCAAATACCCCGAAACAGCTGTCTGTGGATGGATACCATGTTTGGGTATTTCCCAAGTCATGTCATTTTTGACTATGGCTTGTTGAAAGGTGTTTTCCTTGACTGGAGACCCCCTTGGCTTGGCTGTTCCTTCTCGAAGGAAGGTCTGGCTAGTTCATTGACATTGAGAGACACGGGATGGTGTCTCCACAGTATTTTTGCTTACATGCTGGGTGCTACGGCTCAGGTAATGTATATGAGATGGTTATTCGGGGGTTGGGTTATTGCAGGTATAAAAGTGGCAACATTTCCAAAAGGGAAGTAATTCTCGCTTTTCTATTTTCTTCTCTTCTTAACATCATTTAGATTTTTTTTCCCAGTTTGGCTGAGTTACTGGAGATATGTCACTATGTCCTATAGTATTTAGAGAAGATTCGTAGTGTAGGATGACTGTGTATACCAAGGAGGTTTATTACATGGACAACCATTGGACTCTTTCACCCAAAATTGTACAAATTGTCCCATATGATACATATCAAGTCGTTAAGAAAACATCCCAGCAAATATCCATAACCACCAGCCAATACACTAAGAAGGTCCTGGTGGCATCCTCCCTGGTGACCAATACACTTGGCCCAGCTCCACGATTTATCACGCCTCACGTAAAGGTACTGCAGGCGAGCGCCCATCTCACGGATCTCAGCCCCATATTGGACCTTATAAGAGGGCCCTCACACAACTATTACCGCACCTAACAAAGAACTCTGTATTCAAAAGTGATAAAGTATATAACGGACCAGAAGATCCATCACCTCTATGTCCCAAGCACAATGTCATCAGCTACAAAGAAAAGAAACAAAGTCAATTGGGTCAAAGTTAATAGGGTTACGGTTCTGGTCTTTTTGGTCTGATAACTCGAGTTCCTTCTAAACTTTATAATAATCTCCATAACAGTGGGAATAAGAGACTGTTCCTATTATAGATGCAACGATATAATGAAGGATCCCATGTAACAAGTCTCTGTACAATTATCGGTGATGTCCCGGGGGGGCAGAGGTTACTTTTCCCGGGACGCCATACTGCTGTATATACAGAGGGAGATATAGAGGATACAGACACCTGTATCAGATGAGACAGCCAAGCATAAGGGTGACCCAGCCGACTACCCAGATAACTGTTGTACTGGGTAAACATCTTCTGAAGGTACCTCCATATGGCCAACCATGGTAAGCTCCCAATAGTAGAATATGTGTTCTTGTCCCTACACTCTGTTAACTCTTATTCCTTCAGACCATTTACTTGTCAGGATGGTATCTCTGCAGAGCATTATGCGCCCCTCGGCTCGTGCTGTTCGGCCGACAAGGCACTGATTTTCTTGTATCCTGTTTCTGTGTTTTGTTTTGCTGTGTGTGAACTCTGGTTTATTGCTCACCTGGGTTGGGAGACACACCCGACTTCACCTGCTGAGTTCTGTCTGGCCTTGTCATGGTTAATCTGTGTTTTGGTTCTGCTGTGAGTGACAGGTCTTCCTGCCAGTGGATCTGTTTTGTTCTCAGCTGTCTGTGCTTGGAGATCAGGGGGATGGTCCAATGATGTTCTGGATCAGAGCCCTGGCCTCCTATATAACTACCTCAGTCTTGGATATCATTGCTGGTTATTGACTTAGTCTCTGCCTGCTTGTGGATTCTGTTTCTTTGCATCTCCTGACTACTGCTTTGTGTTCTGACTATCCTTGCTAGCTGCCTGCCCCTGACTATATCGCTTGTTTGTTGACTCTGATTATAGGATTGTGATTGTGTACTGTGCTGCCTGATTGTTGTGACCCGGACTGTCGACTATTCTTTATTGTGTTTTGTCTGTCTGTCTTGTCTTTGTGTCCCACCTAGCCAGTGCAGGGACCGCCGCCCAGTTGCTCGCCGCCATCTTAGGGCGGATTGTGGCAAGTAGGTAGAGGACAGTGGGCGGGGCTGAGCTTAGGGCTCACTGTCTCTGTGTGTCTGGTGTCACCGGTTCCTGACATTACTCTTGTTCTTCCACTCCGTTTAATCTTATTCCTACACTCCGATGGCTCTTTATCTTTTTTTCCAGCTTTTTGACGAGACTTCTGTATTTTTGTGTCCAATTTCATTAAAAGACGAGATGAATAGAAGCCGACCGGCAATGTTTGAGTTTTCTGGACTTACCGATAACACAACCCTCGCCATCTTCCTCTTTATATTCTTCCTCCTGGTTTACGTGATAACTGTGGTGGCTAATGCTGGGTTGTTCATCATCGTCCATAGGACGTCCACCCTCCACACTCCCATGTACTACTTCCTCAGGCACCTCTCGGTGGTGGACCTCTTCTACTCCTCAGTTATTGTTCCTAAGATGATTTCAGATATTGTTTCCAGTCATAGGTTCATCTCATTTTATGGGTGTGCTCTTCAATTCTACTTCTTTTCTGCTTTGGCTAGCATTGATGTTCATCTCCTCTCTAATATGTCCTATGATCGATATGCCGCCATTTGCCACCCTCTACATTATGTGTCCATCATGACCACAAAAAACTGTTTCCGCATGGTTCTGGTGGCTGTTGCTCTTGGCTTTCTGCAGTCATCGGTACAGACCAGCTGTTTATTTAGTCTACAATACTGCGGCTCACATTTTATTGCCCATTTCTACTGTGACATCCCTCCATTACTCCGGCTCTCCTGCTCCGACACCTTCATGTGTAACACAGTCATCACATCCCTCATTGGATTCTACGGCATAGCTTCACTAACCACCATCCTGATTTCATACATTTTCATCATAATTTCCATTCTGAAGATCAAGTCGGCCAGAGGCAGAGAGAAAGCGTTCAGCACCTGCTCCTCACACATCATCTGTGCCTCCATCTTTTATGTGTCCGTGTTCCTCACTTACTTACGTCCTCCTTCCGATGTAAGTGATAAGCAAAGTAAGGTGGCCTCCATCTTCTATTCAGTCATGACACCCATGTTGAATCCTCTTATATACAGCCTGAGGAACCAGGAGGTGAAAACCATAATTCTCAGAGCAATACACAAGTAATTTGTATTGGCATCGATCTGGTCCCACCATATACTTTGCCTTTAAACGGCATAAGCCTCAGGTTGTCCTCTTACTGCTCCTCTACCTGTACTTCTCCTAGGGTGTGCATCTGCTCCTGCTCTGTTTCTTAGAGGGCAGCATGTGTACCCTAAATCTGTCTGCAAGCTATCCCAGCTCTGATCCCCCTAATTAATTGCCAGAGCCACTCTCACTTCCCTCAGCAGTGGCACCATTCATTTACTTCTTAGGGAAAGTGTTCCTGTTAGTGTGAGATCAACCAAAACAATGCAAAGACACCACCACGTGTTTCTCAACGTCAGTGAATCTAAAAACATTGCTGCTTGGGTATTTCCCAAGTCATGTTATCCTTGACTGTAGCTTGTCAGAAGGTGGTTTCCCTGACTGGAGACCCCCTTGGCTTGGTTGTTACTTTCTGGTAGAAGGTCTGGCTAGTTCACTGACATTGAGAAACACGCGACTGTGTCTCCGCAGTATGTGTCTCCCACACATGCTGGGTGCTATGGCTCAGGTAATGTATATAAGATGGTTATTCGGAGGTTGGGTTATTGCAGGTATAAAAGTGGCAACATTTCCAAAAGGGAAGAGTTTGTCTCATCATTGAGATTTTTTCTCCCAGTCTGGCTGACTTACTGGAGATATGTCACTATGTCCTATAGTCACTATGTCCTATAGAGAAGATTCGTAGAGTAGGATGACTGTGTATACCAGGGAGGTTTATTACATGGACAACCATTGGACTCCTCCGCCCAAAATTGTACAAATTGTCCCATATGATACATATCAAGTCCTTATGAAAACATCCCAGCAACTATCCATAACCACCAGCCAATACACTAAGAAGGTCCTGGCGACATCTTCCCTGGTGATTAGAGATGAGCGAATAGTGAAATATTCGAAAGTTCGAAATTCGATTCATATAGACCGGGATGTTCAACTATTCGATCGAATATCGAAACCCCATTAAAGTCTATGGGAGAAAAATGCTTGGCACTTAGAAATCTAAATTTGATGAATTGGAGGTAACCATGTCCATAAAGACATCTTTAGAAAGTGATGCAAACACCTCTGGAATGCATCTGGGAAAGCAGGGAACGGTATTACCGGCATTAGCAATCCCCGGCAATAATACCGCTCCCTGTAATAGTTAATATTTAATAGTTAATATTGGCCTTAAGGACAGAGACAAATTTTAGGAATATGACCTGTGTCACTTTAATCATTAATAACTTGGGAATGCTTTTACCTATCCGGCTGATTCTGTGATTGTTTTCTCGTGACATATGGTACTTTACATTTCTGGTAAATTGGAGTCGAATCTTTATGGTGAAAAAACCCCAAATAATGTGAAAAATTGTAAAAAAAAATGCATTTTTCCAACTTTGAAACTTTTCTGCTTATACAGAAAATGGTTATGTCATATAAATTATATATTAAATAGCATTAGCAACATGTCTACTTTATGTTGGCAGCATTTATTAAACTTTCTTTTTTTTTTATTTTTTTTAGACAATAGAAAGCTTAAAACATTAGCAGCAATTTTCCAAATTTTAAGTAAAATTTCAAAATCAGATATTTTTAGGGACCTGTTCAGGTTTAAAGTGTATTTAAGGGGAATGTATGTTAGAAAGCCCCACAAAGCACCCCATTTCAGAAACTGCACCCCCCAAACTCTGCAAAAGCATATCCAGAAAGTTTTTTTTAACCCTTTAGGGAAGTCACAGAAATAAAAGCACAAAGTGTGTAAGAAATGTGAAAATTTTAATTTTCTGTGCAGAGATTTTATTGTAATCCACTATTGTTCATAATTGTAAACCTATTAGCAGAGAAGTGCACCCCAATATTTATTGCCCCGTTTCTGCAGTTTATAGAAATACCCCATATGTGGCCCTATTGCGCTATTTGACGCAATCACAAGCCTCAGATATAAGGGAGCGCCTAGTGAATTTCAACGCCTCCTTTAGATTTGGTCATTTTTGACTGTACTACTTCAGGTTGGCAGAGTCTCTGGGGTGTCAAAACATAAAAAGCACCCCTAAAGGGACACCATTTAGAAAACTACACCCCTCAAGGAATGTAACAAGGGGTGCGGTGAGCATCTGGACCCCACAGGTGCTTCACAGATTTTCTGAACAATGTGGCACAAAAAAGGAAAAATTCAATTTTTACACTAAAACGTTGTTCTAGCCTTCATTTTTCATTTTTACAAGGGGATAAAAGAAAAAAAAACACCAAACGTGTAGCACAGTTTCTCCCAAGTACAGAAATACCCCACATGTGGACATAAAGTGCCAAGCGGGCGCAGGACGAGCCTCCAAAGGGAAGGAGCGCCAATTGGCTTTTGGAAGTAGGATGTCACTGGAATGGATTTCAAGGGCCACGTCGCATTTACAGAGCCCTCGTGCTGCCAAAACACTGGAAACCCCCCACCAGACCCCATTCTGGAAACTACACCCCTCAAGGAATCTAACAAGGGGTGCAGTGAGCATATGGACCCCACTGGTGACGGGCACAAATGTGGAACACTGTGACGTGAAAGGGAAATTTTTTATTTTTTCACTTTCACGGCACAAATGTGCCCGTCATCAAGGGGTCCATATCCTCACTGCACCCCTTGTTAGATTCCTTGAGGGGTGTAGTTTCCAGAATGGGGTCACTTGTGGGGGGTTTTCACTGATTTGGCAGCACGAGGGCTTTGTAAATGGGACATGGCATTCACCATCCATTCTGGCCAAATCCAGCCTCCAAAATCCAAATGGCGCTCCTTCCCTTCGGAGGCTTGCCCTGCGCCCACATGGCGCTTTATGTCCACATGTGGGGTATTTACAGACTCGGGGGAAATTTCTCTACACATTTTGTGTGTTTTTTTCTTTTTTAATCCCTTGTGAAAATGAAAAATGTAAGGCTAAACCAACATTATAGTGTAAAAAACTTAATATTTCATTTTCACACCACATTGCTCCACATTTGTGCCCATCACCAGTGGGGTCCATATGATCACTACACCCCTTCTTACATTCCCTGAGGGGTGTAGTTTCCATAATGGTGTCACTTGTGGGGGGTTCCAACTGTCTTGGCAACACAGGGGCCTTTTAAATGCAACAAGGCCCTCGAAATCCATTCCAGCCTCTAAAAACCAAATGGCGCTCCTTCCCTTTGGAGGCTTACCCTGCACCCGTCTGGCGCTTTATGTACACATGTGGGGTATTTCCGTACTCAGGGGAAATTGCTCTACACATTTTGTGTTTTTTTTTTTTATCTTTTAACCCCTTGTGAAAATGAAAAAATCAAGACAAGATCAATGGTTTAGTGTAAAAATTAAACATTTTTTTTTACACTAAATGTTGGTCTAGCCTTGATTTTTTCTATTTCCACAAGGGGTTAAAAAAGAAAATGAACGTGTAGGGTAATTTCCCCTGAGTACAAAAATACCCCACATGTGGACATAATGTGCCATATGGGCATAGGGCAAGCCACCAAAGGGACAGAGCGCAATTTAGAGGCTGGAATGGAGAATGGAGGCCATGTCGCATTTACAAAGCTCCTGTGCTGCCAGGACAATAGAAACCCCCCACAAGTGACCCCATTATGGAAACTACACCCCATAAGGAATCTAACAAGGGGTCCAGTGAGCATATGAACCCCACTGGTGACAGGCACATATGTAGAACATGTGGTGTGAAAATAAAAAATACCTTTTTTTCATTTTCACGGCACAAATGTGCCCGTCACCAGGGGGCCATATCCCCGCTGCCCCCCTTGTTAGATTCCTTGGGGTTTAGTTTCCAGAATGGGGTCACTTGTGGGGAATATCTGTTGTCCTGGCCGCACAGAGGCTTTGTAATTGCATCAAGGCATCCTCTAATGGGAATGGCGGCCATACCTATTTAGCTGGGGAAAAGGGACAATTTTAACTTATTTGGGGGTATTAGGCCAATTATTAGTTTATAAGGTTGAAAGTGACAGGAGTCCATCAAATTCAACCTGCGTTGATCCAGAGGAAGGCAACAAAAAAAAACCCTTGTGAGGCAGACGACAGTAGCCTCATCACTGGGAAAAAATTCCTTCCCGTCTCCATAATGGCGATCAGAATAATCCCTGGACCAACGTCACCCCTGAAATAGGAATAAGGGAAAGAATTTAGAAAATGTAGAACTCGTGTGGTACGCCTTGGCCGGGGTGATCAGGACAGGTGTCACACTGGAAAATGGCGTCCTTCCTGATCCCCCTGTTACGCCACACTCTGCACTTCTTCTGGGGTCTCCAGCTTTCCCGTGTGGGGGACGTCACCTGGAAAATGTTGCCCTGGTGGGATACGGGGTCCTTCATATCCAGAAGCGCTGGGTCCGCTCCATGGCTGCTAAATATTAGGGCTCTATTACTGCTTCTGATATTTTCGGATCGTGCCGCAAGCTACAGTAGCTCAGGCAGCGAGGGACCGGAAGAGGGGGTGCTGGTATAAAAGTTATCCCCGTACAGGTGGTAACCTTTATCCAGCAGTGGGAAGATCAGTTCGCGAACGATCTTCCCACTAACTCCGAGGATGGGGGGGCATCTGGGGGCTGGATTCGGGTGTCCCTTCCTTCATACACTCTAAGGGTACGTGCACACTGCGGAATGGCGAAGGATAACCCATCACGCATTCCGCAGCTGGCACCCGCTGGCGGACTTATGCGCGCGTGAGCGTCTCTGCTCATGTATCCACTCACGCGCCTCCATCAGTCCACCGGCGGGTGCCAGCTGCGGAATGCACAAATGGTTATCCTTCACCATTCCGCAGTGTGCACGTACCCGGGGGCTGCGTTCACACTACGTATATTTCAGTCAGTATTGTGGTCCTCATATTGCAACCAAAACCAGGAGTGGATTAAAAACACAGAAAGGATCTGTTCACACAATGTTGAAATTGAGTGGATGGCCGCCATATAACAGTAAATGACGGCCATTATTTCAATATAAAAGCCGTTTTTCTAAAATAGCAGCAAAAATATATATTAAATGGCGGCCATCCACTCAATTTCAACATTGTGTGAACAGATCCTTTCTGTGTTTTTAATCCACTCCTGGTTTTGGTTGCAATACTGACTGAACTATACTGACTGAAATATACATATACTGACTGAAATATACGTAGTGTGAACCCAGCCCTAGTAGATCTGTAAGTGTACCCTGAGGTACTCTCACAGAGTTTGTAGAATTTCACTCCCTACCGTCATCTCTTATTGGGACGGTACTGGCGGAAAAGACGTGTCTGGGGGGCAGCATACGCTACGCTACCCCCAGACACGTCACTGGATGATGATGAGGAGGATGAAGGGAGGAAAGAAGGATCCCCCCATTCATCCTCACTGGCTGTTTCGGTGTCGGAGGCAATAATAGCGTATGCCTCCGCCGCCCAAAACACCCTGGGGGCCATTTTTATATGGGGACTAGTATATGGGGTATGTATATGTGTAGTGGTGTAGTGTAAAACTTAATTTCATGTAGTGTGGTGTAATGTGGTGTTTTTTTTACGTTTTTTTTTACAGTAAGAATAAAAATATACCTACGCCAAGAAAGGAGTTGCTGATAAATGCCGCAGCACTCAGCGGCGTTAGGGCGCATAAAAAGGAAAAAATAAAATAAAACAAAAAAACTTTTTTAACCTAAATCAACTGATCAGTGTATAATATACACTGATCAGCCACTAGGGGGCAGTAGAGCGAAGCTGCCGAAGATTTACGAAGTTAGACAACGGGGGGACCCGAAGACCCAAAGATTTCCGAAGTTAGAAGCCGGGAAGCCAAAGTTAGACGACGGGGAGAAGAGGACGCCGCGGCACCGCCGATCTTCGCTCTGGACATTGGAATCAGGTGAGTATAATGCACTTACACTATACACACCTGTTCTGCACCCCTTAGCTACCTAGCTGAGAGGTGTAGAACCCAGGGACACACTTTTTTAACACTTTGATCGTCGTGATGGGCCGGTTGGTACTGGCCGGCCTATCACGTCGATCGTGGGGGTGGCACCGGCGCAATCTTTTGGGGGGTCACTAATGGCGATTGCCATTGCTTTCCGGGTCACCGATCGGAGAAACATCGGGCCTAAATGTACGCCCGTTTGCGTTAAGGCCCGGCCTGCGGGGGGGGGTACATTTACGCCTGATGTTGTTAAGAGGTTAATAAAGCAAATATTTGTTCTAAGAAAGCTATTTTTCTTTTACAATAGCATAATTAAAACAAATAAATGCTTTTTCAATTAAATATACTGTTAATAAAAAAACTAATATATAAATAATTGTATATATATATATATATATATTTATTTACTTACAGTATATTTAATTGAAGAAGCATTTATTCATTTTAATTATGTTATTGTAAAAGAAAAATAGCTTTCTTAGAACGAATATTTGCTTTATTAATTCAATATTACCTATTACAGGGAGCGGTATTATTTCCGGGGATCGCTAATGCCGGTAACTGTGATAGTGGGGTAATACTGATTCCCTGCTTTCCCAGGGAGCAGTAAACTTTATTAAAACAGCTAAACAATTCTTTAGCTGTTTTAGTAAAGTTAATTTAGATTTGAATATTCGATCACATATTCAATCGAACTAAAATCTTTCGAATAGTGCAGTATTCCATCGAATTGAATACTGTTCGCTCATCTCTACTGGTGACCAATACACTTGGCCCAGCTCCACGATTTATCACGCCTCACGTAAAGGTACTGCAGGCGAGCGCCCATCTCACGGATCTCAGCCCCATATTGGACCATATAAGAGGGCCCTCACACAACTATTACTGCACCTAACAAAGAACTCTGTATTCAAAAGTGATAAAGTATATAACGGACCAGAAGATCCATCTATGTCCCAAGCACAATGTCATCAGCTACAAAGAAAAGAAACAGCCATTTGGGTCAAACAAAGTTATTAGGGTTACGGTTCTGTTTTTATTGTCTAATAACTCGAGTTTCTTCTAAACTTTATAATAATCTCCGTGAACTCACAAATCATTGTCTGAGGCTCATAACAGTGGGAATAAGAGACTGTTCCTATTATAGATGCAACGATATAATGAACGATCCCAAGTAACAAGTCTCTGTACAATTATCGGTGATGTCCCGGAGGGGCAGAGGTTCCATCTCCCAGGATGCCGTACTGCTGTATATACAGAGGGAGATATAGAGGATACAGACACCTGATAGAGGAGAGAACACTCCATAACTCCACGTCACTCCGGTAATGATTATCCAGTAATAACTAGACATGACAACTCCATCCTGCTGGGTACTGCTCCTCCACTGATGGTATATATGTATACACCCACAGCTGGATCCATTGTATGAACATTTCACTGGAATAAAGAATCATCTGCAGCCTTAGAGATTAATATACAAGATATAGACCCAGAATACAGATAGTGGATGGAGTCTGCCTGATCTATACAGTTGTCCTCTTTATACATTGATCAATGATAAATCATCCATTGGTTGATGTTATAAAGGAGGAGCGGTCAGTGATCTCCTAGTCTGCAGATCTATGCCCTTCATTGTAGATACCAGGGGTCGAATCACATAGGGCAACGCCGATCGGTCACCATTCAGGGGCCCCAGAACACGGCCCACAGTTCAGGGTCTTAGTACCTCCATTACTTGTATATGCCCCTGGGGTCAGGGTGGTCTTGCATGTGATCGGATTCCCCCCTCAGTGATTCGTCCACATCAGGAATCCTTTCATCTATCTATTGGGCAGAGATCGGAGGCCGGTAGTATTCTATATCTTACTCAGGGCCGGTAGAGCCCATCGGAGAGTATCCCACCCCTCACATCAGGCCGAGCAGGTAGGTGTGCGACCCAATGACCCCATAAATGTAACTGTATAAGCCGGCCTTTGTTTGTGGGATTATAGAGTTATTTGTTTCAATGAATTCATTTCATTCATTTTTATTTTGTAGGGTAATAAAAATAGGTGAATCTGACATTATTTAGTTTTTATACAATTGCGGCTTTAGGATATAGATTATATATATATATACACATATATAATATTATATTATTATATCCTTGTAATGCAGTTGCAGGTGGCAGAGTCCTCACAGGAGAAGCTTCTTCCATCTGTCAAACGTGAGACGTCTCAGTGGTTATTGGCCATGGCACTGAAGGGGTTACACTGTCAGTATCACAGTGTATGTGTATCCGAGCAGCTGAGCTCCTGCTGCCATCTCATGGATACACCGGGCCGTACCCATCACTGCGATGGATCTATCAGTCACATAGCACCCATACATGATAGATATAGCCATGGTTGGACATTATGGGGTTAAAGGGCTATCCCCATCTCAACTTACACATTTACCCCCATAGGACCCGTCAGGTGATTCATTTACTGAGCTGATATCAATTACTATTGTTCAAGCCTTTGTATGTGGCGGACCCTCCTCCTGCCTCATGGGGGGGGCTGCTTTTCTGTCTCTTATCGCTTGACACTTGTATATTGCTTTGTAACCTTCCCACATATCTATCTACCTACCTATATATATATATATATATATATATATATATATTATATACGCCTGCTTTCATCCTCTGTGAGACGACGTCCCTGCCATCCTCTGTGAGACAACGTCCCTGCCATCCTCTGTGAGACAACGTCCCTGCCATCCTCTGTGAGACGTTACTATTTTGGTGGACTTTGGCTGCGACATTGTCCATCTGTCTTAACTTTCTTCTGTCCGTTAGGGCCCTACTACCAGGGACGATTATCGTGCAAAATATTGTTATATTGTTTGTATTTTATCGATAATAAAATGCAGCAATAAACGAGGTTCATTCGGCGCTGACACTAAACTCATCCCTAATCATTCGCTGTAATTACACATCGCTCAGATGGAGGAAACGATCATAAATAACGACTCTCGTTCTGAGTAATACGGGGAACGATTTCAGGTTAATGATAAACAATCTTGTTTACGATTTTTTATCGTTAATGGTTGAAAATGGCTGGGGGCACTGGGCCGTTTATTACCCAAGATGAGGGGGGTATTTATAGATGGTATACAGGATAGAGCAAACTGCAGTAATAGTAGTGATGATGATGATGATGATGATGATTTCCTGCACCCACATCAAGCAGCTGGGAAGCGTAAGAGAAAGGAGGGGGAGAGACATCCCAGGGACAGGCGACAGCTGCAGACAGCCACAGGCACAGGCAGTCAGGTGACAGCTGCAGACAGGCACAGGCAGTCAGGTGACCGCTACAGACAGCCAGAGGCACAGACAGTCAGGCGACAGCTGCAGACAGCCACAGGCACAGACAGTCAGGCAACAGCTGCAGACAGGCACAGGCAGTAAGGTGACAGCTGCAGACAGTCACAGGCACAGTCAGGTGACAGCTGCAGACAGCCACAGGCACAGTCGGGTGACAGCTGCAGACAGCCACAGGCACAGTCAGGTGACAGCTGCAGACAGCCACAGGCACAGTCAGGTGACAGCTGCAGACAGCCACAGGCTCTTAGGGCCCTATTAAACAGAACAATAATCGTCCAAATCATCCCTATCCAGCCGATTATCATCCGTGTAATAAACACAACGATCAGCTAATAGCAACAATCATCGGCTGATCGTTGATATAGGTTTGGACCTATAATTGTCGTGCACTGACCGCGCACCGCTACGCGCTCCAGGGAGTCCCACAACTGATCCCAAGCCAGAGGCGTCCTGAAAAGGAGGAGCCCCATAGAGAGCGCAGAGAGTCAGGGTTACAATGGGGAATCTCACGCTGATAATACTCTCCCCTGTACGGGGGGACGGAGCTGTCAGCACACGTTTGCTCCTTGGTCCCCTCTCGCTGACTGAGCTCTTACACGCAGCGAGCGGGTAGGTGCAGGGGGGGCCGCAGGGAGGTGCGGGAGGTTGCAGGCAGGTGCAGGGGGGGCCGCAGAGAGGTGCGGGGGGCTGCAGGTAGGTGCAGGGGGGCCGCGGGGAGCTGCAGGTAGGTGAAGGGGGGGGCCGCGGGGAGGTGCGGGGGTCTGCGGGTAGGTGAAGGGGGCTGCGGGGAGGTGCGGGGGGCTGCAGGTAGGTGCAGGGGGGGCCGCAGGGAGCTGCAGGTAGGTGCAGGGGGGGCCGCGGGGAGGTGCGGGGGGCTGCGGGTAGGTGAAGGGGGGCCGCGGGGAGGTTCTGGGGGCTGCAGGTAGGTGCACCCTTTTTCCTGTCTGTGCAGGTCCTGCTCCTGTGTCTTCTGATGTTCAGCACTCACCCTGCACTTCAGTGAATGGACTGAACATCAGAACACTGGGCCCCTCTCCCTGGGCCGCTAGAGGCACAGTGGGCCCCGGCACTTGCCCAGGTAAGCCTTGTGCTGACGCCGGCCCTGCTCTGGAGGAGGAGACAAGTTTGCCAAATGATTGTAACTTGATGAGTCCGTTAGGTATAAGTGTGTTAGATGAGGTGGGAATACCCCTTTATTATAATGGGAATGGCATCAATGGTATCTAAAGCACAGACAAGGTGCATTACGCATATAACCCTCTACGGTCAGTGGCGCCCAGCACCCCTGGCTCTCCATTACACAACCAGAAGCAAAGATTGCGGAAGTAGTCACAGTATATACAACAAGACATAACCATCTCGTTCTCGGCTCCCCCTGTACTGTGGGATGGTAGTGTTATGGGGGATACAATGGCTGGCACTGCTACAGAAAGTACTATATTCACAGGATAGGGGACAAGTAGGAGATTGGGGGTCCGAACTTCTATGGAGCCGCCAGAGAAAGAAGAGTACATCAGTCAGCCCTTCCTGGCTGCTCCATAGAGAATGAATAGAGCAGCCCATCATGGGTCGACCTGCGGCTCTATTTAAAACAAAGGAGTCGGGGGCTGATCTGGAGTTCGGTGAACTCTTCTCCCTTTATTAACGATAATTTTAGGTTCAGATCCAAATCAACGATCAAGGACAAATGAACGATTTTTCAATCGTTGCCTGCAATTACACCGAATGATTATTTTTTAAATTAGAACAATATAACGATTTTTCACACGATAATCCTCCCTTGTAATAGGGCCCTTACTTATACTGTGGATAGGGGACAAGTAAGGGTCCTATTACAGGGGCCGATAATAACTGTAAACGAACGCCAATCTGCAAAATCGGCACTTGTTTACTGGGCCCAATAATCGTTAACGATAATCGCTTTATAAGACCTGAACCTATGTTTATCATTGCTCGTTCGCAAATCGTTCGCAAATCGTTCGCATTGAATAAGGCATCATTCGGTCGTTCGCAATAGATACGAACGCAATAGCGAATAAATAGCGAAGAAAAAACAATCGCAATTACGATCATAAGTAATGATTATCGTTCCATGGAAATGAGTGAACATTATTAGGTCTTTCGCAATAGCGGTCGTTTGAGATCGTTAATCGTTAACGATTATGCAAACGATAATCGTCCGGTGAAATAGGGCCCTAAGGGCTGCAAGGACATCTTTACCGATTACCATACATTACCTGTCCATGCTGCAGGGCTCCTCTTGCGCTCTGCTTCTCACCGGGTCCCGCGCGCTCCAGAGTGGCCTGTCTCAGCTGACAGGCTGCTCAGCCAATCACTGGCCGCGGCGGTGCAAGCCTGTGATTTGCTGAGCAGTCTGTGAGCTCAGACAGGAAGCTGGAGCACGCGGGACCCGGTGAGAAGCAGAGCGCAAGAGGAGCCCTGCAGCATGGACAGGTAATGTATTCTGTTTGCATATTGTCAGCCGCCCGACAATTATAGGTCCGAACCTATATCATCGAATGATAGTTGTCATCGGCTGATCGTTGTCTCGGAGTAATAATCGGCCGAATCAGGCCGATTATCGCTCCGTGGAATAGGCCCCTAAGTTTTAATCAGGAAACCCTTTAAGTACAGTACATTGGATTTCCCCTTTGAGATTCCAACCTACAGGAAAACATGGAGGAAGACAAACTTTCACAACCCTCATAAGCTACAAAGAATATAAAAGCAAACATGGTTCCGAACAGTGTACAGAACCCAATATACGGGTATAACTAAGGTAAATAAGGTAAAATCCTCATCTATCAGGTCTTTATGCCATATCGTGTAGACGGGAGTATTGTGTATGTGTGATCTATATCAGGGGTGATACAACCTGACAGTGTGGCCCCCAGACCAGACAAGGTTGTGCACCCCCGCTGTAGATATTGAGTTTACATGTACTAATACTTACAACCTGTATGTATCTACTCTCTACAGAATCTTTAGCAAGATGAGCACCATCAACAGGACCCATGTAGTGGTGTTTTTGTTTTCCGGACTAACCGATGATGTAAATGTGGCCCCTATTCTCTTTGTGTTCTTCTTGAAGGTCTACTTGGTGACGTTAGTGGGTAATGCTGGCATGGTGGCTCTTATCCTAAAAACCCCCAAGCTTCACACACCTATGTACTTCTTCTTAGGTTACCTGTCCATGGTGGACCTCCTCTACTCATCAGCCATAAGTTTTAAGATGCTACCGGACCTTATCTCTACGAAGAAGATCATCACGTTTACTGGTTGTACTCTTCAAATATTTTTCTTATCAGCTATGGCAGCTGCGGAGACTTTCCTTCTTTCTTGCATGTCCTATGACAGATATGTTGCTATCTGCCACCCCCTCCACTATGTCTCCCTTATGACCAAGAAAAAATGTTGGGGTCTTGTCCTCTTCTCTTTTACTGTTGGCTTCTTACTGTCATTGGCCCAGACCAGATGTGTGCTCAGTCTCGAGTTCTGTGGATCCAACCACATAACCCACTTCTTCTGTGATGTCCCTCCACTGCTCAAGCTGTCCTGTTCGGATACCTTCACCTGTGACATGGTGACCATGTTACTCATCTCCATATGTGGCATCGGGTCCTTGTTGACCATCTTGGTCTCGTATGCATTCATTGTTTATTCCATCTTCAAAATAAAGTCGTCGGAGGGAAGAAAGAAGGCTTTCGGTACGTGTTCTGCCCATCTCACGTCAGTCTCCATCTCATATGGCTCCGTCCTCTTCGTGTATGTACGATCTCCCACCAGTGACTTTGGTGACCGGGACAAGGTGGTCGCTGTCTTCTATAGTTTGATAATACCCATGCTGAATCCACTCATCTACAGTGTAAGGAACCAGGAGGTGAAGAGGGCCCTGAAAACTGCAACATGGAGACCACGGAAATTTGTCAATCAGAAGACTTCAACTTAGAAAATTTACCTCCCCCCCCCCAGTAGATTTTCTTCAACAACCTCTTCTCTCCCCTGGTTCAACTTGATGGGTTTAAAGGGGTTGGCCACTTTATAGTAAAATTGTTGATATACAGACTGTATCCATGCTTTCCTGGCAGCCCTAGCGTGGCATCCAACTTATACAGTTGCTGGGAATCAAACGCAGAACGTTCGGCTGCCCTTGCCTAAACCAAACATTTTGACAGGTTCTCTCGACGCTACTAACGGACAAAGTAATACTGTACACTGAACGCTTTTACTATAAAGAGACCAACCTCTAGTCTCGATGTCTAATAAAACTGTCAGACAGCTGTAGTCGAATGTTATTTATGTTATTAAAGTTAGTAAAGTTAGTCCGAACATGAATCTAAGGAATCGGCCATCAATTCAATGAGTCGTGTATAATCAACATTCCAAGTGTTGAGATTGCTCAGAATGAGAATGAACTCTGGACTATATCAATACAGATTTCTCAGAGGAATAAGAATTCTCGGAAAGTGGAACAATGTGTACAAGACTAAGAGACAGCAGATCAATGGCCAATTTATTAGATTCTCATCTCTACATATAATCCATCTATTCACTACTTTCAGTGTATGATCCTGTTAAGATCTTTAATGTCATTTTGAAAAACTTTTTACATGTCATAGATGTGTCAAAAGTTTTGATCGGTCTGGGTTTGAGTGTTCACACCTGCACCAATCATGAGAACAAGCAGGGGGAGGACCACGCTGCAGCACGTTCTCTACCGGCTCGGTGTCACCTGATATCAGTCGGGCTCCATAGACTTACATAGGCAATCAGACGGAGCCTGACTGATCATGTGACACAGAGTCAGGATCATGCTTAGCGCAGTCTTCTCCCGATCACTGCTCAGACACGGACCGGTCAAAAATGGACACTTTAAGGGATATTCTGACTATGGACAGTTACCACCTAACTACTAAATCAGCGGGACTGAGGAGCTTTTCATTGTCGCCTTCCAAGTGCCATAACGTTTTTATTTTTCGACGTACCCAAAGAGGGCACGTTTTTTGCGGGATAAGTTGTGCTTTATATTGCCACCATCCTGGGGGACATAAGACATTTTAGATAGATTTTTTTCCCTTTTTTAAGGAAATTCTGGTGTAGCATTTTTATTTTTACTTTTAATACCAAATGTGTATGTTTTTATTTTTTATACCAAAACTATTTAATTAAGGGAATTTGACTACTTTTATTCTTTTTCTGTGTGGGGGGGGGGGGGATTAATATTAATTATATTAAATTATATTTTCCAAACTTTATTGTTTACTTTTTATCAGTCTTACAAAATGCAATATTCTGACTACTACAGCACATTGTATTATCTTCTCAACATGACGCTGAGAGGCAACCTAACCAGCCTTACAAGAGGCCCATGTGAGGAAAAAATACATGGCATACCCAAGAGGCCCCCTGCTCCCAAAGAAATCCATCAGCGTCCAAGAAATTGTGTCACCTTATTGGCGATGGGATGACAAAGCCTAAAGATGACTTAAATGCCACAAATTGATCACAGCGTCTAAGGGGTTAAACTAAAACAATTGAGGATTTCTCTGCTCTTGATAGTTAGAGAAGGGGTCCTGCTGTCACGCAACAGCCAAGTTACTGTGATATTTTGCCCATGAGACCAGTGCCAGACTATGGGCCCTATTACCCCAAATGATTAGCGACCGTACTTGGTGTAAAAGGTCATGTTAAAAAGCAAAGATCAGCTGATATACACAAAGACTGCCGAACGTTGCTTTAAAACATGACTTATAATCAGGGGCGTAGCTAATGTCTCTTGGGCCCTGGTGCAAGAGGTCATTTTGCCCCCCCCCCCCTTCCTCGACCAAGCGTTGCTATTGGTATATATATATATATATCTCAAGACTGATATTACCAATAATAACAGTATATAGGAAATATAATCACCATACATATTACCGCCATACTGTTACTAACCAAATCCTGTATACTGAGACCAATATTACCAATAATAACAGTATACAAGGGGCAAGTATACAAGGCCGCCACACTATGACCACCATATTGTTACTGACCAAATCCAGTACACTAAATCCAATAAAACAAAGTACCAGATTACAAGTAACAAATACCACCACATACTAACACCACTGCTGCTGCTGACTTATACCACTATATACTAACTAACACCACCGCTGCTAATGACTAACATCACCACATACTGAGTAATACCACCACATACTGACTAATACAACCGCTGCTTCTGAATAAGATCCACTGTACAAAGACCAATATCACCTCATCCAGTCATATAGAGGTAGCCTCAGCTCTACACAGGATCTTTACTCCATATACATTACAGTGCAGTTATATCCGGTGACTCACAGGGGGCGTCTTCTCTGATCAGAGTTCTTCCCTTTTCATCTTCTTCTTCATCTGCTCTAGGCCATTAGAACTTCTCCGAGCCACGAATCCACAGAATCTGCCAGACAGACATATTAGGCTCCTCACTCTGGCACCATCCTCATCTCTCTACAAACTGCACATCTGTCTTGTCCCCTTTGTGCCCCCATTAGGTGGGTAGGCTGGCACTATGTGATCCCCCTTATAGTTTATGCCCCCCTTGTGTAGTCCACTATAGTACATGTCCTATTGCATACACCCTCCATGGAGTCCCTCTTATAGATGCCCCCCCAGTTATCGCCCTTATAGATGCCCCCTCCGTTATCCCCCTTATAGATGCCCCCTCCCCAGTTATCCCCCTTATAGATGCGTCCAAACACCCAACCTCCCCCCGCTCGATGTCATTGTGTGTAATAGCACAGCCAGCGAGAGCGGAAGGAAGAGGAGGAAGCGAGCGCTGAGTTGACAGGTCGGAGCTCTCTTACTCCTAATATCGGACCGCGATTAATATTGCAGCAACCACAAGATGACCAGCACCAGTCGTCACATAGTCCTACTGTTTACATGTGGAAATCACAGATATATTTATACAGCTCCGTCATGGAATAAATTATGATTGATCAAAATGGTGGTGAGGGCCCAATTTTATACTAAGTTGCTATTATGTTTACTATGTTTGGCAAAACAACCCACGTGCTCTCGTCCATTCGCTGCTCACACTCACTGACCCTCTTGCACTCACTGAACTGACCTCAGATGTATGATGAGTTCTGTGGTTCTCGGAGGTCGGTTTGGTACAGACACAGGGTTATATCCATAACACAAACGAATGCATGAAGTTATATCCGGCACAGGAAGAGGACAGCGGTTCCGCTCTCCAACTGAGAGTGGGGACTATGAACACCTCTGCATCAGTGAGACATTAAAGACATGATGTAGCATCCCGGTATGGGTGGTCCACTAAGTTTTATTCCACTTGGGTAAAGTACCTCTGTCAGGTATCACACAAAAGTGATCAAGGTGCTTATTTGTATTTCCCCACTAGGTGTCGCACTGTTTCTAGGTCTTTACTTATCTGAGCACTGCTGAAGGTAATGGGTTACTTCTGTTTTGTTGGTTTATTATTTATTTGTTCTTCCCTCTCTTGGCCCCACCAATGAGGGTTAGTCCCAGTTTCCCCTATAAATAGGTGGTTAGTTCCTGATGGGAGGTCTTCTTTAGTTGGTAGATGGTGGAAGAAGACACAGCTAAAAGAAGCAGTGAAGCTGGGCCAGGCCCAGGCCAGGACCCTTGTCAGGGACTAGAGATTTAACACAGATTCTTCTATGCAAGCAACCTATCCTAAGTTGTCATGCTAAACCTTCAGGAGGGATAACCGTCCTCTAGGGTACACCGTGTCCATGCCAGGGATCCTTTTCCTATATTCTCAGGACAGCTACCAAAGCAAGGAACTAATCGGCAGTAAGACAAAGAGCAGCAAGCTGAAGTATCTTACTGACTACGCATGGCTATGCTGGAAGGGCTCAAAAAGTCTCATACACCCAGTAGTAATGGCCCGGGGCTCCTACTACCCACCCTGGTACTCACTGAACTGATTGGGCAGAAGGAGGCCAGATAGAAACTTACGCTACCTCTACCTTTCCACCTACTCATCACCTTTGTTTCCTGCTCCTGTCGAGTTTGTTACTACTGCTTTGTGTTGCACTGAACCCTTTTCAAGCAAAAGTTTTTGTGGTTAAGTGCTGGACTCTATCCTATTTTTATGTTGCCGCACCTGCACCTATACTTGGGCTACCTCCCTTTTCAAGCGCAATGCCTGTGTGTCTGGGGGTATGTTCTAACGCCACTCCTGGCCACCGGGACAATTGCCAAAGTGTACCCTAGCCCACCTTGCAGTACCAACACTTCACAGCACCCCGGTGCATGGCAATGGCATGAGATCAGTGATATGGACATGAAAGCAAGTGAGAGCATCCTTGAGGAAGCATCTTGTGGTCTGGAGATGTGTGATATCCCTGGATCAGCAGAGCTCTCTGGTACTTCAAGTTTTAGATGATCATTAGTTTTATACAATTGTCATTAATCCATGCAGAGTTGGGAAGATCCACCACATAAGGAGAAGACTTCAGGGCAGGCCATCCAAGGAAGATCAGCCAGAGAACACAAAATAATGGAAGAAGACTCTAGAAGTTTTACAGAAATCTCTTACTACTACTGAGGTCCCAAGGCAGGAGGCGACCATTACAGAGAAGGAAACACATGAGATCTACTTGGCATTAGAAACATTAGAAGATTGTCTTGGGACCTACAGGAAGCTTTCACCATTCAAAATCACAGTGTAGGGGTAAGGAAGGACAACTTACGATAGTCATAGGTACCCATGGCTCAATGATGAGAAGGAAGGGGGCGGTGAAGGCTGTGGCAACATTGCGGGTGAATACTAAAGGCAGTATACGTGTAAGGTCAGATGTTGGTTGGCCTTGTGACATTGGCCTCCTAAAAAAGTGAGACTTCAAGGAAAGCTTAAAACTGGGAATGTAAGCAGCCAGTCTAATGGTCTGGGCAGTGAGTACCACCAAACAGGTGCAGAACAGGAGAAATCCTCAGGATAGAAGTGAGAGAGTGGACTTGATGAGATCTGTGCACAGCACAAGGGGGGGTGGGGGTGGAGACGAGATATGAGGTATAGACGCTTCAGAACTTCTCCAAACAATGGGAAACAAGGTCATGAGTTAGAGAGTCGGCTTTAGTATATCCACTAGACAGAGCTTCTGGGATATTGCATCATGATGGACTGAAGTGGATCCAGTCTCAGTAGTGGAATATAGTTAGTGGTGAGCTACGGTAGTATAGGCAAGAGATGACCAAGGCCGGAGCAGCGAATAGAGATGTTAATAGGTGAAATCAACATCAATTAGGAACAAATGAGCCTAAGGACAGATAAAAGTGTAGAATAAATCTAAGACATTGAATCTATTTATTAGTTTTGGACAACTGGCTCCAAAAATTTTGGAGTAAGAAATAGTAACTACAAAAAGTTGTAAAGTTGAAAGATCGGGAAGAAATACGTAAGTATCATCAACTCCCTGCACCCCGTCCCATGTTCTGATGGAGCGCTGTTCCTCACATTCAGAGCTGTAGATAGGGGGAGTGTGAACATGGATTATCATATACACTCACCGGCCACTTTATTAGGTACACCTGTCCAACTGCACGTTACCACTTAATTTCTAATCAGCCAATCACATGGCGGCAACCCAGTGCATTTAGGCATGTAGACATGGTCAAGACAATCTCCTGCAGTTCAAACCGAGCATCAGTATGGGGAAGAAAGGTGATTTGAGGGCCTTTGAACGTGGCATGGTTGTTGGTGCCAGAAGGGCTGGTCTGAGTATTTCAGAAACTGCTGATCTACTGGGATTTTCACGCACAACCATCTCTAGGGTTTACAGGGAATGGTCCGAAAAAGAAAAAACATCCAGTGAGCGGCAGTTCTGTGGGCGGAAATGCCTTGTTGATGCCAGAGGTCAGAGGAGAATGGGCAGACTGGTTCGAGCTGATAGAAAGGCAACAGTGACTCAAATAGCCAACCGTTACAACCAAGGTAGGCAGAAGAGCATCTCTGAACGCACAGTACGGCCAACTTTGAGGCAGATGGGCTACAGCAGCAGAAGACCACACCGGGTGCCACTCCGCTCAGCTAAGAACAGGAAACTGAGGCTACAATTTGCACAAGCTCATCGAAATTGGACAGTAGAAGATTGGAAAAACGTTGCCTGGTCTGATGAGTCTCGATTTCTGCTGCGACATTCGGATGGTAGGGTCAGAATTTGGCGTCAACAACCTGAAATCATGGATCCATCCTGCCTTGTATCAACTGTTCAGGCTGGTGGTGGTGGTGTCATGGTGTGGGGAATATTTTCTTGGCACTCTTTGGGCCCCTTGGTATCAATTGAGCATTGTTGCAACGCCACAGCCTACCTGAGTATTGTTGCTGACCATGTCCATCCCTTTATGACCACAATGGACCCAACATCTGATGGCTACTTTCAGCAGGATAATGCGCCATGTCATAAAGCTAGAATCATCTCAGACTGGTTTCTTGAACATGACAATGAGGTCACTGTACTCCAATGGCCTCCACAGTCACCAGACCTCAATCCAATAGAGCATCTTTGGGATGTGGTGGAACAGGAGATTCGCATCATGGATGTGCAGCCGACAAATCTGCGGCAACTGTGTGATGCCATCATGTCACTATGGACCAAAATCTCTGAGGAAGCTTCCAGCACCTTGTTGTATCTATGCCACCAAGAATTGAGGCAGTTCTGAAGGCAAAAGGGGGGTCCAACCCGTTACTAGCATGGTGTACCTAATAAAGTGGCCGGTGAGTGTACATCCCAAGCACAATGTAAACCAGGTACAAAGAAGAGGAACAAGCTCATTATGTTACGTTATTAGGGTTACAATTTTGTCTCTTTGATCTCTTCTTCCAGCATCTCCAGTTTCCTCTAAACTTTATTAAAAACATCTCTGGCAACACCAGAATCATAGTCTGAGGTTTATAACATTAGGAATAAGAGACTGTTCCTATTATAGATGCGATGATATAATGAACGATCCCAAGTAACAAGTCTCTGTACAATTATCAGTGATGTCCCGGGGGGGCAGAGGTTCCATCTCCCGGGACGCCGTACTGCTGTATATACAGAGGGAGATATAGAGAATACAGACACCTGATAGAGAACACAGCACATGACTCCACGTCACTCCAGTAAGGACCATCTGGCCATAACTAGACACAACGACTCCATCCAGAGCACAGGGATGCCCATTGATGGCATATATGTATTGTGGCCATCTACTGTAGGAACATTTGACTGAAATAAAATATCAGCTGCAGCCTAAGAGATCAATATACAAGAACAAGATATAGACACAGAATACAGATGGTGGATGGAGTCTGCCTGATCCATCGAATCGTCCTCTTTTTACATTGGTTAAAGTCAAACCATCCATTGGTTGATGTTATAGAGGAGGAGCGGTCAGTGATCTCCTAGTCTGCAGATCATTGCCCTTCATCTCTCTATACTGTAGAGGCCAGTGATTCAATCACATAGTGCAAAGCCGATCGGTCACCATTCTGGGGCCCTAGAAGCAGGGCCCACAGTTCATGGTCGGTAACTGTTCTTAGTACCTTGTGCTTTGTTACCTGTATATGCCCCCGGGGGTCAGGGTGGTCTTGCACTATTTAATTTGCTTTTCCCCTCAGCGATTCGTCCGCATCAGGTATCCTTTCATCTATCCATTGGGCAGAGATCAGAGGACGGTAGAATTCTATATCTTGGTCAAGGACGGAGGAGCCCATCGGAGAGTATCCAATCCTTAAAAACTGTGCTTAACAGGTAGTTGTGCAACCCAATGACCCCCAAAAACATTGCCCAAATTTTTTTTTTTTTTTGTGGATGAAATGAAAATTGTTTTGTTTTTTTTAGTTTTTACATAAAACTCTGCTGTGTAAATAATATATTCCGGTTATGAGAATTGTGGCAGTAATAAGTATTTTTAAGAATATATATTTTTATTGAAAAAAGGGTTTGGTAGGGGATTTTTTGTATGATAAAACATAATTCAATGTAACTTTTCACTTTTGGCTGCCTCTAAAGTGACGAACAGTGTACACAGCTCCATGTTACCAGTATATAGGTATAACTATAGATAGAACACTCATCTACCACATCTTTTTGCCATTTCCTGTACATGGGAGTAGTGTATATGTGTGATCCCTATCGGGGGTGATAGAACCTGACAGTGTGGCCTCCCGACCAGACAAGGTTGTGCACCCCTGCTGTATATATATTGAGTTTAGATTTACTGATACTTACAACCTGTATGTATCTATTCTCTAGAGCTCGATGGACACCACCAACAGGACCCACGTTGAAGTGTTTTTGTTTTCAGGACTAACAGATGATGTCACTCTGGTCCCGATACTTTTTGTGTTCTTCTTGAAAGTCTACTTGGTGACGTTAGTGGGTAATGCTGGCATGGTGGCTCTTGTCCTGAGAACTTCCAGGCTCCACACACCTATGTACTTCTTCTTGACATTCCTGTCCATGGTGGACCTCCTCTACTCATCAACCATAACTCCTAAGATGCTATCGGACCTTATCTCTACGAAGAAGACCATCACGTTTATTGGTTGCACTCTTCAATTATTCTTCTTAGCAGCCTTGGCAGCTACAGAGGCTTTCCTTCTCTCTAGCATGTCCTATGACAGATATGCCGCTATCTGCCACCCCCTCCACTATGTCTCCATAATGACCAAGAAAAAATGTTGGTGTCTTGTCCTCTTCTCTTTTATCGTCGGCTTCTTACAGTCATCGGCCCAGACCAGATGTGTGCTCAGTCTCGAGTTCTGTGGATCCAATCTCATAGCCCACTTCTTCTGTGAAGGCCCTCCACTGCTCAGGCTGTCCTGCTCGGATACCTTCACCTGTAACATGGTGACCATTTTCATCATCTCCACATGTGGCGTCGGGTCCTTGTTGACCATCTTGGTCTCGTATGCATTCATTGTTTCTTCCATCCTCCATATAAAATCATCTGAGGGAAGACAGAAGGCCTTCAGTACGTGTTCTGCTCATCTCACATCAGTCTCCATCTTGTATGGCTCCGTCTTCTTTGTCTATCTGCGATCTCCCACCAGTGACTTTGGTAAGCGGGACAAAGTGGTCGCAGTCTTCTATAGTATGATAATACCCATGCTGAATCCTCTCATCTACAGTGTAAGAAACCAGGAGGTGAAGAGGGTCCTCCTGACAACAGTAGCACGGAGAACATAAAAAGTTGTCAGTTAGAATAAGACTCATAGAAAATGTATCCTCTCCCTTCCCTAGTACATCGTCATCATTGACCTCTTCTCTCCCCTAATTGAACTTGGTGGGTTCAAAGGTCCCTAAACACTTTATACTTTTGACAGCCATACCTGCCACTCATAGCAGGTTCAGCTGTTGCTATAGGGTGTATGGGGCTCTCATGATCGTCCACCGACAGATGATGTCGATGGAGATAGGGGTTGGACGTGATGGGAAAAATCACTATCTGACTCCTTTGTTCTAGGTGAGATAAGCTGAAGCAAGTGCTCTCTGGCTGCAGCTTTCCCGTCCCCACAGAGAAAACAAGAACGCTTAGCCATGCCGAATGTTCTTGTGTATGGGGAGAATGAGAGAGATAACTAAGGGTCATTGAAGGTTTATGGAAACTTTTAGTCTCTATGTCTAATAAAACTGTCAAATAGCTGTAGACAAATATTATTCTGTGTATTCATAATAAGATTCACCGAACATGAATCTTATCAATTCAATTATTCGTTTAAACATCAATCAACATTCAAAGAATGCAAATAGAGGATTCCGGAAAGTTTTGCTTCCATCAAGTGTTCCTACAAGATGTTGCAGCAAAGCCCGAGTTCTCTCCCCCATTCACCCACTCACTGTCCACCCTGTGGCTCTCGGCACATCCGCCTCGTACACATTCTGTCTTGCACATTTCCTCGCACTTAGCTTATTGTGACCCCTGTACTCATTGTCATTCCTGCACTAATAATAATTGACTAAAGTCATCTTTAGAGTAATTGTTATATAGGCATAAAGTAGAGGGAAAAGGGGTTAGAAATACCAACAGGAGGAAGAGGATTACAAGGTAAGTACAGTGGTACCTTGGTTTAAGAGTAACTTGGATTGAGAGCGTTTTGCAAGAAGAGCTAGCAGTTTTTCAAAATTATGACTTGGTGTAAGAGCATTGCTTTGGTGTAAGAGCTCCCTGTACTGGGTGGGAGGGGGAGTGGGGGAGGGGCATGGTCTGCATAGTGGGGTCTACAGCCCTGTACTCTGACTCAGGAAGTCTCCCTCACCTTCCAAATCATAGCAGATCCACTTCAGGCTGGGGCTTGTATCAGGGGACAGGACTATGGAGGTAATCTCTCCATAGCTATAACCCCTCTCTCCCCGGACAGAGAGTGCTGCATTTATGTGCCCACATATGTCCTGCTCATTCCTTCATGTTCCCTGCAGTCTCTGTCACCCCTTGTGTTTGCCATCCTCTCCACTCCTGCTATAATGTGCCTGCACTTACACTCAGCTATACACACTGCTACTATAATGTGCCTGCACTCACACTCAGCTATACACACTGCTGCTGTAATGTGCCTGCACTCACACTCAGCTATACACACTGCTGTACAGAAAAGTTTCCGTTACTGTCCTTCTGCACAGTTCTGTGATTCTCACTTTCTGGTCCATGCTCAGCACACACCCCTTCCCCATTGCTGTCATGTGACCACACAGACCTCTGACAGCAGCCCTGCTTCTCTAATCTAGCCTGTTGTACTACACTACTGCATTATCCAGCTGCTGTGTTATCAGGGTGATACAGTTACTATACATTATATACCACATGCTGCTATACTGTACAGCAACGTATATATCACATATCCAGCTGCTGTGTTATCAGGGTTATACAGTTACTATACATCATACACCACATGTTGCTATACTGTACAGTAACTTATATATCACATATCCTTCTGCTGTGTTATCAGGGTTATACAGTTACTATACATTATATACCACATGCTGCTATACTGTACAGTAACTTATATATCACATATCCAGCTGCTGTGTTATCAGGGTTATACAGTTACTATACATTATACACCACATGCTGATTGCTATACTGTACAGTAACTTATATATCACATATCCAGCTGCTGTGTTATCAGGGTTATACAGTTACTATACATTATATACCACATGCTGCTATACTGTACAGTAACTTATATATCACATATCCAGCTGCTGTGTTATCAGGGTTATACAGTTACTATACATTATACACCACATGCTGATTGCTATACTGTACAGTAACTTATATATCACATATCCAGCTGCTGTGTTATCAGGGTTATACAGTTACTATACATTAAACACCACATGCTGCTATACTGTACAGCAACGTATATATCACATATCCAGCTGCTGTGTTATCAGGGTTATACAGATACTATACATTATGCACCACATGCTGATTGCTATACTGTACAGTAACTTATATATCACATATCCAGCTGCTGTGTTATCAGGGTTATACAGTTACTATACATTATACACCACATGCTGCTATACTGTACAGTAACTTATATATCACATATCCAGCTGCTGTGTTATCAGGGTTATACAGTTACTATACATTATACACCACATGCTGATTGCTATACTGTACAGTAACTTATATATCACATATCCAGCTGCTGTGTTATCAGGGTTATACAGTTACTATACATTATACACCACATGCTGCTATACTGTACAGTAACTTATATATCACATATCCAGCTGCTGTGTTATCAGGGTTATACAGTTACTATACATTATACACCACATGCTGCTATACTGTACAGTAACATATATCACATATCCAGCTGCAGTGTTATCAGGGTTATACAGTTACTATACATTATACACCACATGCTGCTATACTGTACAGTAACATATATCACATATCCAGCTGCTGTGTTATCAGGGTTATACAGTTACTATACATTATATACCACATGCTGATTGCTATACTGTACAGTAACTTATATATCACAGATTCAGCTGCTTCTCATTGTTTGTTTCATCTGTTCTGCATGTTATTCAGAATAAAAAAAAAGTCATTATTTTTGGGGTGTGGAACCAATTGTCTGCAGATCAGTGATTTCTTATGGGAAAGAGTGGACTTGGAGTACAAGAGCCGCCCCGGAACGAACTATACTCATAATCCAAGACAACACTTTATTACGTGTCTTTCCCAAGAAAAAAAAAGTCTTTGCAAAATAGCTCTCACACCTCTTGAGCAAAGAGATGTCCCTTCAGGTCAAGTCTCGCTCAGTCAAGGAGTCTTAGAACATTTTCTGGGGATTTTATGCCAAGCCAAACAATCTCTACAAAAAGGAAAGATTTCCCATCTGCAGAGAGCTATTTCGGGGGGTTTTCCCCTCATCAGTGCAGAGCAGGTATTTGGCTGGCTAGTGAGAGGTCCATCAATGTGGGTCAAAGGGGTAGCGACGCTCCTTAAGGAGAGCCTGTCATAAAGATGTGTGTAGACTTACAGACTATTGCTGCTCCACTGAGAATTCTGGGAAGAAAGAATATGCAAAATAGCTCTCACACCTCTTGAGCAAAGACATGTCCCTTCAAGTCTTGCTCAGTCAAGGAGCCTTAGGCTGCATTCACACGTTCAGTGATTTTCCCGGTCCGTGATTGTGGTCCGGCAGCTACCTCCGTGATCCGTGCAAAGCAGTCCGTTTTGCATCCGTTTTGTATTAGTGTCCGTTTTTTCCACGGATCTGTCTTACAGCATTTTAAATTACATTGATTACATCACATCCATGTTTTTCACGGATGAACACGGATGTCACATCCGTGAAAAACACGGACCTCATTGATTTCTATGGGGAATCTTTTCCGTGCATCCGTTCCGAGTAATGACATGTCCTACTTTTTAACGGAACGGATCACGGATCCGTGAAATCACGGAACATCTGAATAGCCCCATAGAAAGCAATAAGCTGTAAAATTGCTCACGGACAACTTCCCGGAACATGTGAATGCAGCCTAAGGGCCCTATTCCACGGGATGATTATCGTTCGGATGATAGTTTGGATCTAAGCGATAATCGTTCAGTTGAATAGCAGTTAACGATTAAACGACGAACAAGAAATTATTGATCGTTTAAAGAGACCTGGACCTATTTTTATCCTTGCTCGTTCGTACATCGTTCACATATTTTTCCGTGGAATAAAAAATCGTTCGGTTGTTCCTTGGTCGTTAGTGGGTACGCCCAAGTGTAAATTCTATTGGCTAAACACATTGATTGACAGGGACCGTACTTCCATTTTAAACTTTGTTAACATTTTCTATTATTTTAATTATGTATTTTTAAATGATAATATAGTTGTAGATTGTCGTACATTACTAAATAGCTCAAATATATAAAAAATAAATTGTCTTGCAAACACCCTGTGCATCCGACGCGGTCGAAAAGGACTAAAAAAACATTCGCCAAACACTTCGTATATTAAGACTACATTCGGGGGAAGCCCCCCAAACACCTCGTATGAGACTACTGTGCTAAAACCTACACACCGCTCGCTGCCAATGACAGTTCTCAGTCGAACACGAGGTCCGACCTTGGGCGAAAAAACACCAAAACCTCCGGGAAAGCCCCCCCTCACAAACTTCTCGTATATTTGTATAAAAACCCGCACACCGCTCGCTGCCACGTGGCACTCGCTGCGATGGCCTTCACTTCCAGTTGTTGACCACGCAGTCGAAAAGGCCCTGTGCTCCGAACGCAAATTCTTGGGCCTAGGGCGAAAAATATTACATTCGTGGAGCGAGCCCCCCAACACAATTCGTACATTATGACTACCATGCTCTATAAAAACCTGCACACCACTCGCTGCCACGTGGCACTCGCAGTGGCGACCTTCAGTACCAGTCGATGACCACGCGGTCGTAATGGCCCTTTCCCCCACACGAGCGAGCACTGTGCGGGTTAATAGAGCATGGTAGTCGCTTGAAACATTGCGTACGGAGGAAAGGCCGTACGCAATGTCTCGAGTGACGTCCGTGCTCTATTAACCCGCACACTGCTCGCTGGCACGCGGCGCTCGCTGCGGCGGCCTGCACTTCTGGTTAGTGCCCATGCGAACATTGGCTGGGGATTTTATGCCAAGCCAAACAATCTCTCCAAAAAGAAAGATTTCCCATCTCCAGACAGCTGTTTTGGGGGTTTTACCCCTCATCGTCTTTCCCAAAAATTGCTCTTCCTCCGGGAAGACCTGCATCACCCAGCCATAATATGACCACAACGCTGGGACAACCCTTGGGTCAAGTAAACTGAACTTAGATTGATACAGAGTTCTGTGGTTCTTTAAGTCCAGCTCAGTATAGCCATAGGCGGCTCTACGTGTTCTAACCATATGCATCTGTCAGACACAGATCTACAATGGGAGCAAACAAGCGCATCCTTGAGGAAGCATCTTACTTCTGGTCTGGTCTCTATGTGTGGTTTAACCAGTCCCCGGGTCAACAGAGCCCTTTGACCCTTCACATAGAAGGTTTTAGATGCTGATTGGACAACTGGTTTGGACAATAATTGTCAATAATCCATACAGCGTTAGCAAGATCATCTACATGAGTAGAAGACTCCAGACCAGGTCGCCCAAGAAAAATTAGCCCAAAAATAGAAGGTTGTAGAGGATGACGCTAAAAGCCCTACAGGAAGCGCTCACCACAACTGAGATCACAAGGAAGCATTATATCTACATACGATAAGAAGCTTAGAACATTGTCTTGGCACTTACAGAAAGCTCTCACCACTCTAAGTCACAGTGTAGGAGAAGGAGAACAACTGGGAACAGAGTCATCAGCAGCCAAGGCTCATTGATGTATGTGGAGGTGAAGGCTAGCCCATCTAGTCCAATCTCACAGATGAGCTTCTGTAGAGCAAACTGCTGAAAAACTTCCTGCTGTCTGGTAGAAGGGCATCAGATTACCCAGGGCATTGCAGCTTGCTGTGAATAGGGCAGCAAAGCCACAGATCAGCCCATGCCTCTAAGTAAGGATTATGATTAGGCTCCTCTTGGTCTGGTTCCTAAACTTTAATAAGGAGAAAAAAAGGATGGTAAGGATCATTGCCTGGGGGGCGGAGCTTGCCATGAGTAGACACACCTAAAGAGAGATCCAGCTTTACCGCTCCTTTGTTGGGATTAATCCTGCAGAAATCCTGTCACCATTACCCCCAAAGTGTCCTGCCAGCTTCCTAAACACCCCGGGGCTAAGATGAACCGCACCCGACAGACCCTAGCTGCCGACAAGCTGAAGGACTTTGCAAGGCCTCCTCCACAGCAGAGCGTGGACCATCCTTGTGCTCACACAGATGGCAACCACACAGCCCCTAAAAACCCGAGCTCACGCTAGCACAAGTGACGGCCCAACTTCTTGAGGCCATATATACCTCCACTACCTCGCTGACCGGGAAACTGGAGGAAGTGAAGACCGATGTTGGCTTGCTGCGGCAACACATGCAGAAGCTATGGGAGAGGGTCGTGATACAAAGCAGCAGGTATCCCAACTTGAAGATGCTGCTGCGCCACTCCTGGCCCACCTTGCCTCTTTGGGCCCAAAGTGCAAACGATCTAGAGAACCGCCTCTGGCAGAACAACGTCCAAATCCTGGGACTCCCGAAGCGCTCTGAAGGAAACGATCCGTGCTCATCCACCGAGCGCTGGCTCTGGGAGCTCTGCCATCCCAGGACTTCACCGCTTAACAGAAAACCAGGGCCACATTTACTGCAATCAAGGCCAAGCTACGTGATCTCCAGCTTCCATATTTCATGTCCTATCCTGCCAGATTGCGGGGGTTATTTGATGGGTGCACAGTGTTTTTTAAAATTCACCTGTGGAGGCTGAGAAATGAAGCATGAAAGCTGCCTCCGTTCCTCTCCCGGCTGTAGACAGGTGGCAAGAGCATATCCTTGCCATGTCTGATGACACCTATGACACTATATTGGAATCACACCCTTGGTAAACAATAAAATTTGATCCTACAATATGTCTTTTTGGAGCTTTGAGTGAGGAGGTGTG
Source organism: Dendropsophus ebraccatus (assembly GCF_027789765.1). NCBI lineage: Eukaryota > Metazoa > Chordata > Amphibia > Anura > Hylidae > Dendropsophus > Dendropsophus ebraccatus. Next base: position 228,792,966 of record NC_091454.1, read on the forward strand.
GACCAACCAGAATGTCAAAGCTATTGCATTACTTTGGATTGATAAAAGACCGTCTACTATTACCATGTGGATATCTTTAGTTAATTCAGTAGTATCCTACGAGCGTATAGTTTTTAAACATAGAGGTTGCCCTGCCAAATTTGGAAGAGTCTGGAACTCTTGCTGTGGTTCCCCCCTGACGCTCATTCCTGAAACCGATGTTCCTACAACTACCTAATGTTGTTCTTTACGGTTGATGAAACACTTCCCCCCTTATATGCCTGCTATATGCTACTCCTTTGTTTACTGTAAGTTTTGGTTGATATCACGATTACCCTGGAAGGACATTATCCTGGACAAGGTCTTCGTGCCTATTTTACTTTTCATGTTTTTTTTAATGTGCATTTGTAACAGACAAGACGAGTAGATTCTTGTCCATGTAAATTTTATTATGCCACTCCTAATAAAAACGAGTGGAAAAAAAAAGGATCATTGCCTGAGGCGTATAACTTTGGAAATAAGAGAATATTGCCATTATAGAGGTACTGAACGATCCCAAGTAACAAGTCTCTGTACAATTATCAGTGATGTCCCAGAGGGTCAGAGGTTCCATCTCCTAGGACGCCTTACTGCTGTATATACAGGGGGAGATATAGAGGATAATGACACCTGATTAAGAGAACACTGCATATGGCTTCACATCACTCCGGTAATGATTATCCGGCCATACCTGGACATGACGATTCCATTCTGAGTACAGGTGCCCTACTTATGGTAAATATGTATTGTGCACATTGCATGAACGTTTCACTAAATAATCAGCTGTAGCCTTAGATATCAATATACAAGACCAAGATATAGACGCAGAATACTGATGGTGGATGGAGTCTGCCTGATCCATCTAATCATCCTCTTCATACATTGGTCAAGGACAAACCCCATTTTTGTCGATCTTATAGAGGAGGAGCAGTCAGTGGTGCAACGAGCCCAGTCTGTTCCGATTTAGAAGTCACCAATCTTCTTCTCCTCATCTGTAGATACTTTTAGCTCTTCCTTTCCACAATAGAGATGCATGCAGTAGATTTGCGGTGGAAGAACATAGTACCTCTAAACGGTGGTGGGTAGGTTGTGCACTATGTGATCTAAGACATATGGTTAAAGGAGAATTGCGAGCTCAGACTTTTTTTTTTTTTTTTCAAAAGAGTTGGAGAGGAGGTGGCTAAACATAACAACATGCACTTACCTCCCTGGCTCCAGCGCTGAGGTTCGCTGTCCTCCACTATGGTTCCTGGTCCCCTGGCCGCTTCCTGGTCTGAGAGGGGACCAGGATCCTGACATTTCAGGTCTGCTCAGCTAGTCAGCAGCCAAGGAAGAACCCCACCACCGGGGGATCAGGAACCAGAGCAGAGGACTGCTGACCCCAGTGCTGGAGCCGAGGAGGTAGGTGTATGTTGTTATGTTTAGCCACCTCCTCTCCGACTTATTTGGGAAAAAAAAGTCTGAGCCCGCAATGTTCAGCCACCATCTACCCGAAAAAAGTCAAAGCCCAGACTTCTGCTTTAAATCCCAGACAGCTCAGGGTCAGTGAATGTACCTTGTGCTCTGTAACTTTCATGAATTTTACATACGCCTGGTGTCACGTTGGTCTTGCACTATGTGTTTTACTTTTCACCATTTATATCACACTAGCAGCGGTTTTGGAGATTCATGAGGCGTAAGCAGGAAACCTTAGACCATTCCAGTAGACAAGCAGTGACGAATGGTAAAGTTCTATCCTAAGATTATATCTATCCTAATATAATAATAAAGAAAATAATATAAGGGTAGACATGATGGACAAGGGAGGCTTTTTCTGCCAACAATCTTCTATGTTTCTATTAGTATAGGAGTCCATATTTAATATGATCCGAGCAGCATCTTCTGGGACTTCTGTAGATGGGAGCCCCTGACATGTTTAATGATAGTCCTCAGGAGTGATACAACCTGGTCCCCAGACCAGACAAGGTGGTTGTGCACCCCCACTGAAGAGATTACTTTAGATTTACTGATATTTACAACCTGTATGTATCTACTCTCCACAGGAACTTTAGCATAATGGACACCATCAACAGGACCCACGTAGCAGTGTTTTTGTTTTCAGGACTGACTGATGAGGTCACTCTGGTCCCTATTCTTTTTGTGTTTTTCTTGAACGTCTATTTGGTGACAGTAGTCGGTAATGTTGGCATGGTGACTCTTATCCTGAAAACCCCCAAACTCCACCCACCTATGTACTTCTTTTTGCGTTATCTGTCCATGGTAGACCTCCTCTACTCTTCTATCATAACTCCTAAGATGCTATCGGACCTTATCTTTACAAAGAAGACCATCACCTTTACTGGATGCACTCTCCAATTCTTTTTCTTTGCAGCCACAGCAGCTACAGAGGCTTTCCTTCTCTCTAGCATGTCCTATGACAGATACGCCGCTATCTGCCACCCCCTCCACTATGTCTCCATAATGACCAAGAAAAAATGCTGGTGTCTTGTCGTCTTCTCTTTCACTGTTGGTTTCTTACAGTCATCGGCCCAGACTGGATGCACGTTCAGTATGGAGTTCTGTGGATCCAACCACATAACCCACTTCTACTGTGACGTCCCTCCACTGCTCAGGCTGTCCTGCTCGGATACCTTCACCTGTAACATGGTGACCATTTTCATTATTTCCCTATGTGGCATCGGGTCCTTATTGACCATTTTGGTCTCATATACATTCATTGTTTCTTCCATCCTCCATATAAAATCATCTGAGGGAAGACAGAAGGCCTTCAGTACATGTTCTGCTCATCTCATGTCAGTCTCCATCTTGTATGGCTCCGTCTTCTTTGTCTATCTACGATCTCCCACCAGTGACTTTGGTGAACGAGACAAGGTGGTCTCTGTATTCTATACGGTGATAACGCCTATGCTGAATCCACTCATCTACAGTATGAGAAACCAGGAGGTGAAGAGGGTTCTCATCAAAGCAACAACAAAGAAAACTTTAAAACTTGTCAACCAGAAAACTCCATAAGGGAATAGTCTTCAGATGCCCCATTCCCCACTATCTGCAATCTTCGAACTCTCTTCTCCTTTGGTAAAACTGGTTTTAGGTCATTGAGTAATCTGGTAACCTGCTGTTGACAAACCTGAAGTATGTATAATGCCTAATATTTTGCGTGTACTCTGTAATGTATGATCCTTATGTTTCACTGCCCAATTTAGGGGCACGACATTTACTACTAGATTGATGGGTGAAAAGTGGTGCACTATTGTGGTGGAGTGAATGCTCAACTGAAGCTCCATTTTTCGACAAACTCACAGAGCACGAGGCAACCATTACATAGAGGCTGAAAACATGACATCTACATGACGGGGCCCCTAGAAGACCACCACTGTCAAAGATCAGTCAGGGAGAAAACAAGAGGATGGAAGACATCACAAAAAAGGCAGGGACTTCATCCTGGGACTTTTATAAATAGGAAAAACCGCTTTAGCAAAGGATGTAGGAGAACATCCAAAACAAATGCAGGCGTCTCTCTAGCTTCCCCTCCCTGTCACACCTGGATGCCTCGGGGGTCAGCTGTATCTTCATGGATTTTGGGTGACAGCTATAAAGTTGCACCATCTACATGTTTCTTAGTCTACGATTATCCTGGATTGTTGAATCGAGGACCTGAACTCCGTTTTGTTGGTTTGACTTTCCGTATTGTTATTGTAACACGATTGACACTTTATTTTAAATTAAATATTTTTCCATCGAGATAATCACCCGATAATCTCATCATCCATTTTGTCTTGACTACAATGCTAGCAAATTAATGTATGTATACTTCACATCCACAATAAGGTTATATACGTTCCTGCTGCCAATGCCCCATACAGCAGGAACTTATATATACATAAACGTATGTGGCCATGAAGGGGATTTAACGTGTGCGGGGCCGTTTCTGTGCGATCACAGCTGCCTGTCATTAACCCCCTTAAAACATTGCGATGCAGAGCTATCGCGAAGTTTAAGAAAGTCAGTAACAGGATAAGCATCTGGCACTGACTGACCGGGACCGCGGAGGCCCCGATCACTTACATAGACAAGCCGAGAAGATCTCCTTACCTCCATACTGTCTGATCAGCCATCTTCTGATAGAGTCTACCCTCAGGCAAGCTCAAAGAGAAGATCGCCGATAGTACTGATCAATGCTATACTATAGCATAGCATTAATCAGTATATGCAATCTAATGATTGCATATGTAACCGTAAAAACAAACAAAAAAAAGGATAAAAAAAAAAAAATTTAAAAAATATTTAAAAAAAAAAAAAAAAAAAGTTTAAATTACCTCCTTTCCTATTATAAAAATAATATGTTAAAAAATACATTTTAGCGTGCAGAGTTGTCCGATCTAATAAAATATAACAATATTCTTCCCACATAGGTCTCGGCGTAAATGAAAAGAGGAAAAAAAAAAAACATTAGGATTGCAATTTTTTTTTAAATATCTCAGAAAAGAATTAATAAGTGGTGAAAAATTTTCTTGTATACAAATAAAAACTAGAGATTATGGCCAAAAAAATTTATAATAATCTTGTCGATTCAAACTTTCCCAAACCACCAAATTAAAAACTGTCTATTGGTGCTGCCTCAGGTGTTGTGGACCCCTTTTGCCGTGATTTGGGGTAACCCATTTAGGTTTGGTTTCCGTGTCCCCCCTCTCCAATGATATTTCTATGGGCAGTGCTGGCTCAGGTGGGGGTACCTGCTCAGTGTTGTAGACCCCTTCTGCCTTGATTTTTGGTACCCCCATTTAGGTTTGGTTCCCGTTTCCCCCCTCTCCGATGATATTTGTATGGGCGGTGCTGGCTCAGTGTTATGGACCCCTTCTGCCTTGATTTGCAGTACCCCATTTAGGTTTGGTTCCCATGTCCCCGTCTCTGATGATATTCACATTATTTTATACCTCATCCATTACCAGAGTCTTTCCGTCTTATGCCATTTTCTCATCAAGTCCGACCGCTCGCATACATTTCTGGCGATCTATGATTTCTTTTCCATATCTGTCCATAGTGTTTCCTCAGTTGGCTCCGAACTGGAAAACTCCACTCCTGACCATTGTCTGTAATAAAAAGGTCCTGATAATTTTGGAGTACTGAGAGAGTCCTGAGAGAGTCCTCTCTGCTGTAGGTTGTAGAAATCCATGAGCCATGGTCCTGTATACTGCAATGTTATTGACAGATCCAGAATCTGAGGGCTGTGGGAATTCGATGGCTGCTTCATCCACATATTCCGAGCACAAGCCAAGTGTATGACCTGCTTCCCCTTATACAACTTGTCTCATTGCTTTGGCTGCACCACTCCCACTATATATATTTATTAATAATAGAGTAAAATGTAAAATAATTGGCGTAAAAAAAATAGAAATGTAAAAAAAAAAAAAAAAAAGTAAAAAAAAAATCTCCAACAGCACTCTCATCACGGGCAGATTTTGAGGACTTCTGTTTTTCCCCGTAGCTGACACGTTCCCTGCATCTTCCCGGTCAGTACGATTACAGCCATGCACAACTACGTCTACGGGGCTGTAGGAATAATCTTTTTTGTCATGTCGTGACATGTGGGTTTTATCAGGGCCAATTTAGTTTAGATGCGACATTGCTTTTTCTTTTTTTTTTCTGACTTGTGATCATATGATGAATTTTTATACTTTTTGTTTTGTTTAGGTTTTATGTTTAAAAAGTGGAAATTAGGAGGTTGTTAGGGGATATGTTTTTAAAATATTTTTTTTTTTACTTTTTTTTTTTTTAAACTTCCAATAAACGCTGTTGTATTGATCAGTTAGTAAATAATCTGAACCCCCCCAATGACCGATATCAGTGTGAATGTATGATGCAGAGCGTATGATAGCGGCTCCCTGTGGGATGACCTCATCACAGGTCACAGAGCGCGCTCAGTAATGTTTCACATTCATCTTAAGGAGACAGGTCTTGTCAATTGTCGTCTATGTCCATGAGGCTTGCCATAAAATATATTGCCAAATGCTGTCAAAAACCGCCCATGCAAGATGACCATCCCCATAACAATGTACAATTTATTATTTTTTTTTTAATCTGATCAATAAAAGAAAATCTAAGCTTTTTAAGCCGAGAGACGCTACATTCTGGGGTGGCCCGACAGACGCTACATTCTGGGGTGGCCCGACAGACGCTACATTCTGGGGTAGACCGACAGACGCTACATTCTGGGGTAGACCGACAGACGCTACATTCTGGGGTAGACCGACAGACGCTACATTCTGGGGTAGACCGACAGACGCTACATTCTGGGGTAGACCGACAGACGCTACATTCTGGGGTAGACCGACAGACGCTACATTCTGGGGTAGACCGAGAGACGCTACATTCTGGGGAAGACCGAGAGACGCTACATTCTGGGGAAGACCGAGAGACACCACAGGGTAAAATAAGAAATAGAACATAAAAGAAATCTTCTGACCCCTTTGCCCAGCACCTCATACAACACAATAGTTATACCATCACCATAGCCCTAGTACAGCCTGTCCTACCCCAGATGGGGGGCATCACCCAAGGGGCTCACAGTCCTCTCTACAGCAGCTTTCCTGGGTGCCTCCAAATGTCTCTTATTGCTTAGGTCACAGGCCAGCAGTATGGAGCGGGTGGGATTTCCTCCCCCACTCTCACCCAGGTCTGCCTCCAGGTTTTCACACAGCAGTAGCACCTTTTTTCCTTACAGCACTTTAGTGGCCAAAAATAGACCAACTCAGCAGACGCACAGCCACCCCAGTAGACATCCCAGCAAAGACAATGGGACCCCAGTAGCTGAACCACCAGCCTAGTAGACATATTACCACCCTAGCAGACATACCACCACCTTAGCAGACGCACCGCCACCCTAGTAGATGCACCACCGCCCCAGGAGACACAATGCTACTTCAGCAGATGCTCCACCACTATAGGTACAGAAGGTTTTATTCGGTTAGGTTTGGTCTAAATTTGTAAACTAATACAAAAATTTTTTTCTTCTACTTAGTAAAGACCGTTCATACACATGCAGGAGCCCAGATGCTCATCTGTTCAATATGCTGATATAGTGCATCGGAGATGTGGACAGGCTCGTGCACAGTCCTCTCCACCAACGTCTTGAGCTCGGCTGCTTTCCTGGCTCTCTCTGTTACTCCCATAGATCAGCTTTTGGTCGATGCAGACTGGGGTGGTCCTCACACCCCAGCTCTCCAGACAGGTGAGGGCCCCAGGCATTTGTAGCTACCTTGTGGATACACCTTAATGTTTGAGATGGGAATCCCCCTTTTAAAAGAAGAACCCTACCCAATCATTGTCCTTTCCATCATTACAGAACACAATGGACATCAACAACCAGACACATGTAACATCGTTCCTGTTCTCTGGACCAACAGACAATGAGAAGATGGTCCCGTTCCTCTTCACACTCTTCTTGGCGGTCTACACAGTGACCGTAGTGGGCAGCATCGGCATGATCGCTATAGTGCATTGCTCAGGCACCCTCCACAGCCCCATGTACTACTTCGTCTTCTCTCTCCATGGTTGACCTCTGCTTCTCCTCGGTGGTGATGCCCAAGATGCTTTCCGACTTGCTTTCCGACTTGCTTTCCGTTGTTTAATGGTTGGGCTCTGCAGCTCTTCTTCTTTGCCAGCCTGGCGGTCACCGCGGCGCTCTTACTCTTCAGTATGTCGTATGACCGCTATGTCGCAGTCTGTCATCCTCTCCATTATGGCTTGATCATGAACTGGAGGCAATGTCTGGGTCTGGTTCTTCTCGCCACTTTCATCGGCTTCTTGCAGGCAGCGGCGCAAACCGGTTGCGTGTTCCATCTGCGATTCTGTGGACTGAGTCTCCTGGAGCACTTCTGCGACATGCTTCCATTGCTGAAGGTGTCCTGCTTGGGCACTCACCAGTGTGACATACTGGCTGTCTTCTTCACCTGGTTCTGTGGGGTTGGCTCCATGGTGACCATCTTGGTTCCTTGTTGAGGTTTCCGGAAAAACTCAAACCACAACAGTATAGATCCACACCACAAGGTCCTGCTGTACCATACGGCCACTAGATTTCTACCTGGACTGCAGGTCACAAAACTGCTTCACTTGGATCAGTGCTCATACATAAGGGGTCCATACAAGGGTGATTACTACACAGGAAAAGATACCCTCTTACTCACCTGCAATGTACTGCAACAACAAGCTTCCTTCTCCCCGCCCATTATGTACTGCAGCTCCATCCCCCTCCTCCCCTGCCCATTATGTACTGCAGCTCCATCCCCCTCCTCTTTGCCCATTATATACTGCAGCTCCATCCCCCTCCTCCCTGCCCATTATGTACTGCAGCTCCATCCCCCTCCTCCCTGCCCATTATGTACTGCAGCTCCATCCCTCTCCTCCCTGCCCATTATGTACTGCAGCTCCATCCCCCTCCTCTCTTCCCATTATGTACTGCAGCTCCATCCCCCTCCTCCCTGCCCATTATGTACTGCAGCTCCATCCCTCTCCTCCCTGCCCATTATGTACTGCAGCTCCATCCCCCTCCTCTCTTCCCATTATGTACTGCAGCTCCATCCCCCTCCTCCCTGCCCATTATGTACTGCAGCTCCATCCCCCTCACCCTGCCCATTATGTACTGCAGCTCCATCCCCCTCCTCCCTTCCCATTATATACTGCAGCTCCATCCCCTCCTCCATTCCCATTATAAACTGCAGCTCCATCCCCCTCCTCCCTGCCCATTATATACTGCAGCCAAATCCCCCCCCCCCCCCGCCCATTATATACTGTAGCTCCATCCCCCTCCTATATACACACCAACCGTCCAATAATGGAGGGATATATATACATCAGCTGTCCAGTAGTGGATAATATATATATAAACCAGCTGTCCAATAAAAGGAGGGATACATAACATATATACACAAGATAATGAAGATTTATTAATACATAGATACATCCTACAAGTCTCCTTATTTACATAATATACAGCGCCGGCCGTTCCTCACACCGTCCACTTCAGACACCTGGAAAACAACAGGCAGCAAAGGGTTAATGAAGGGCCCATAGGGAGAGGAAAGTAAGCGGAGTAAGGGGCGGAGCTTCCTCACCTGGTCTCCTGGTGCGTCCCCAGACACTTCACGCAGCAATACCGCGCCCCGCACGACACACAGCAATAATGAGAGGGGAAACCGCAGACCGAGCAGAAGTGACGCTGAGGGAAGCCGGAGGGGGACGCGCAGGCCGTCAGGTAGTTGGGACCCTCACTGGTGCTGAGGTTCTGAAACCAGAGACATGTGATCAGAAGAAACTGCCCCGCCCCTGCAGAATGAAAGGAGGAGCTATGAGCCTGCCCCCTGCAGGGTGATACAGATAGGAGGAGCTATGAGCCTGCCCCCTGCAGGGTGATACAGATAGGAGGAGTTATGAGCCCGCCCCCTTCAGGGTGATACCGATAGAAGGAGCTAGGAGCCCGCCCCCTGCAGGATGATACAGATAGGAGGAGCTATGAGCCCGCCCTCTGCAGGGTGATACAGATAGGAGGAGCTATGAGCCCGCCCCCTGCAGGGTGATACAGATATAAGGAGCTATGAGCCTGCCCCCTGCAGGGTGATACAGATAGGAGCTATGAGCCCGCCCCCTGCAGGGTGATACAGATAGGAGGAGCTATGAGCCCGCCCCCTGCAGGGTGATACAGATAGGAGGAGCTATGAGCACGCCCCCTGCAGGGTGATACTGATAGGAGGAGCTATTAGCCCGCCCCCTGCAGGGTGATACAGATAGGAGCTATGAGCCTGCCCCCAGCAGGGTGATACAGATAGAAGTCATGACCCCGCCCCCTGCAGTGATGCAGATAGGAGGAGCTATGAGCCTGCCCCCTGCAGGGAGATACGGATAGGAGGAGCTATGAGCCCGCCCCCTGCAGGGTGATACAGATAGGAGGAGCTATGAGCCCGCTCTTTGCAGGGTGATACAGATAGGAGGAGCTATGAGCCCGCCCCCTGCAGGGTGATACAGATAGGAGGAGCTATGAGCCCGCCCCCTGCAGGGTAATGACACCCACCTGTTCTTCTAGAAGAGCCTGGAAGTTCTTGCGGAATCTCAGCTTGAAGTGATCTCCTCGCGTTTTCTTCTTTTTCTTACCTTTAATCAAGTGGAAATTCAAAGAAAAAAAGCCGAGCTGTTATTCCTGTTTGTGAACAGTAGATGGCAGCAGCGCTCTCCTCTACACCAACCCATCCTCTATGTATAGGGAAATATAGAGAGGATGTCACTGCCCCCCCCCCCCATATACAGGACAGGAACTATTATTACTGACCCCCCCCCCCCAATACAGGACAGGAACTATTATTACTGACCCCCCCCCCCCAATACAGGACAGGAACTATTATTACTGACCCCCCCCCCCCAATACAGGACAGGAACTATTATTACTGACCCCCCCCCCCCCCCCCCCCCAATACAGGACAGGAACTATTATTACTGACCCCCCCCCCCCCAATACAGGACAGGAACTATTATTACTGACCCCCCCCCCCCCCCATATACAGGAGAGGAACTATTATTACTGATCCCCCCCCATACAGGACAGGAACTATTATTACTGACCCCCCCCCCCCCCATACAGGACAGGAACTATTATTACTGACCCCCCCCCCATACAGGACAGGAACTATTATTACTGACCCCCCCCCCCCCCATACAGGACAGGAACTATTATTACTGGCCCCCCCCCATACAGGACAGAAACTATTATTACTGACCCCCCCCCCCCCCCCATACAGGACAGGAACTATTATTACTGACCCCCCCCCCCCCCATACAGGACAGGAACTATTATTACTGACCCCCCCCCCCCCCCCATACAGGACAGGAACTATTATTACTGACCCCCCCCCCATACAGGACAGGAAACTATTATTACTGCCCCCCCCCAATACAGGACAGGAACTATTATTACTGACCCCCCCCCCCCCCCAATACAGGACAGGAACTATTATTACTGACCCCCCCCCATACAGGACAGGAACTATTATTACTGATCCCCCCGCCCCATACAGGACAGGAACTATTATTACTGACCCCCCCCCCCATACAGGACAGGAACTATTATTACTGATCCCCCCCCCATACCGGACAGGAACTATTATTACTGATCCCCCCGCCCCATACCGGACAGGAACTATTATTACTGACCCCCCCCCCCCCCCATACAGGACAGGAACTATTATTACTGATCCCCCCCCCCCCCATACAGGACAGGAACTATTATTACTGACCCCCCCCCCCCCCCCCCATACAGGACAGGAACTATTATTACTGACCCCCCCCCCCCATACAGGACAGGAACTATTATTACTGACCCCCCCCATACAGGACAGGAACTATTATTACTGACCCCCCCCCCATACAGGACAGGAACTATTATTACTGACCCCCCCCCCCCATACAGGACAGGAACTATTATTACTGACCCCCCCCCCCCATACAGGACAGGAACTATTATTACTGACCCCCCCCCCATACAGGACAGGAACTATTATTACTGACCCCCCCCCCCCCAATACAGGACAGGAACTATTATTACTGACCCCCCCCCCCATACAGGACAGGAACTATTATTACTGATCCCCCCCCCCCCATACAGGACAGGAACTATTATTACTGATCCCCCCCCCCCCATACAGGACAGGAACTATTATTACTGATCCCCCCCCCCCCATACAGGACAGGAACTATTATTACTGATCCCCCCCCCCCATACAGGACAGGAACTATTATTACTGACCCCCCCCCCCCATACAGGACAGGAACTATTATTACTGATCCCCCCCCCCATACAGGACAGGAACTATTATTACTGCCCCCCCCCCCAATACAGGACAGGAACTATTATTACTGACCCCCCCCCCCATACAGGACAGGAACTATTATTACTGACCCCCCCCCCCCCCCCAATACAGGACAGGAACTATTATTACTGACCCCCCCCCCCCCCAATACAGGACAGGAACTATTAATACTGACCCCCCCCCCCCCCCAATACAGGACAGGAACTATTATTACTGACCCCCCCCCATACAGGACAGGAACTATTATTACTGATCCCCCCCCCCCATACAGGACAGGAACTATTATTACTGACCCCCCCCCCATACAGGACAGGAACTATTATTACTGACCCCCCCCCCCATACAGGACAGGAACTATTATTACTGACCCCCCCCCCCCCCCCCCACCCATACAGGACAGGAACTATTATTACTGATCCCCCCCCCCCATACAGGACAGGAACTATTATTACTGATCCCCCCCCCCCCCCAATACAGGACAGGAACTATTATTACTGACCCCCCACCCCCCCCCAATACAGGACAGGAACTATTAATACTGACACCCCCCCCCCCCCAATACAGGACAGGAACTATTATTACTGACCCCCCCCCATACAGGACAGGAACTATTATTACTGATCCCCCCCCCCCATACAGGACAGGAACTATTATTACTGACCCCCCCCCCATACAGGACAGGAACTATTATTACTGACCCCCCCCCCCATACAGGACAGGAACTATTATTACTGACCCCCCCCCCCCCCCCCCCACCCATACAGGACAGGAACTATTATTACTGATCCCCCCACCCCCATACAGGACAGGAACTATTAATACTGACCCCCCACCCCCAATACAGGACAGGAACTATTATTACTGATCCCCCCCCCCCATACAGGACAGGAACTATTAATACTGACCCCCCACCCCCCACCCATACAGGACAGGAACTATTATTACTGATCCCCCCCCCCCATACAGGACAGGAACTATTAATACTGACCCCCCCCCCCACCCATACAGGACAGGAACTATTATTACTGACCCCCCCCCCCCAATACAGGACAGGAACTATTATTACTGACCCCCCCCCCCCATACAGGACAGGAACTATTATTACTGACCCCCCCCCCCCCATACAGGACAGGAACTATTATTACTGACCCCCCCCCAATACAGGACAGGAACTATTATTACTGACCCCCCACCCCCAATACAGGACAGGAACTATTATTACTGACCCCCCCCCCCCATACAGGACAGGAACTATTATTACTGACCCCCCCCCCCAATACAGGACAGGAACTATTATTACTGGCCCCCCACCCCCAATACAGGACAGGAACTATTATTACTGATCCCCCCCCCCCCATATAGGACAGGAACTATTATTACTGACCCCCCACCCATACAGGACAGGAACTATTATTACTGATCCCCCCCCCCAATACAGGACAGGAACTATTATTACTGACCCCCCCCCCCCCATACAGGACAGGAACTATTATTACTGACCCCCCCCCCCATACAGGACAGGAACTATTATTACTGGCCCCTCCCCCTTTGTTCACCTGTTTCGTTGTCGTCATCGAACTGCGGCAGCCTCTTGAGTTGGGGGAGGTTGGCGTGAGGGTCGTCCTGGAAGTTGTCCTTCTCTAGCGCCTCCAGCTGCCGGTTCAGACGCCGCTGCCGGGTGGCCGAGTCCAGGACCCTCCGCTGGGAGGGGTCATTAGAGCGAACTGAGGGGCGGAGATACAGGAGGATTAGATACATTACAGGAGAAATGATGAGATACACAGCAGACTGTATCACACATGGTAGATACACAGCTCAGCGGACTGTATCACACATGATAGTTAGATACACAGCTCAGGGGACTGTATCACACATTATACTGTAGATACACAGCTCAGCGGACTGTATCACACATGGTAGTTAGATACACAGCTCAGCAGACTGTATCACACATGGTAGATACACAGCTCAGCAGACTGTATCACACATGATAGTTAGATACACAGCTCAGCGGACTGTATCACACATGATAGTTAGATACACAGCTCAGGGGACTGTATCACACATGATAGTTAGATACACAGCTCAGTGGACTGTATCACACGGTAGATACACAGCTCAGCGGACTGTATCACACATGATAGTTAGATACACAGCTCAGCAGACTGTATCACACATGATAGTTAGATACACAGCTCAGCAGACTGTATCACACATGGTAGTTAGATACACAGCTCAGGGGACTGTATCACACATGATAGTTAGATACACAGCTCAGCAGACTGTATCACATACAACAAGCTTAGATACACAGCTTAGTAGATGGTATCACATACAATAGGCTTAGATACAAGCTCAGGACACTGTATCGCTTACAATAGGCTTAGATACAAGCTCAGGACACTGTATCCCATACAACAGGCTTAGATACAAGCTCAGGACACTGTATCGCATACAATAGGCTTAGATACAAGCTCAGGACACTGTATCCCATACAATAGGCTTAGATACAAGCTCAGGACACTGTATCCCATACAACAGGCTTAGATACAAGCTCAGGACACTGTATCGCTCACAATAGGCTTAGATACAAGCTCAGGACACTGTATCCCATACAATAGGCTTAGATACAAGCTCAGGACACTGTATCCCATACAACAGGCTTAGATACAAGCTCAGGACACTGTATCGCTTACAATAGGCTTAGATACAAGCTCAGGACACTGTATCCCATACAATAGGCTTAGATACAAGCTCAGGACACTGTATCCCATACAACAGGCTTAGATACAAGCTCAGGACACTGTATCGCATACAATAGGCTTAGATACAAGCTCAGGACACTGTATTCCATACAATAGGCTTAGATACAAGCTCAGGACACTGTATCACATACAATAGGCTTAGATACTAGCTTAGGACACTGTATCCCATACAATAGGCTTAGATACAAGCTCAGGACACTGTATCGCATACAATAGGCTTAGATACAAGCTCAGGACACTGTATCGCATACAATAGGCTTAGATACAAGCTCAGGACACTGTATCGCATACAATAGGCTTAGATACAAGCTCAGGACACTGTATCGCTTACAATAGGCTTAGATACAAGCTCAGGACACTGTATCCCATACAATAGGCTTAGATACAAGCTCAGGACACTGTATCGCTTACAATAGGCTTAGATACAAGCTCAGGACACTGTATCCCATACAATAGGCTTAGATACAAGCTCAGGACACTGTATCCCATACAATAGGCTTAGATACAAGCTCAGGACACTGTATCGCATACAATAGGCTTAGATACAAGCTCAGGACACTGTATCCCATACAATAGGCTTAGATACAAGCTCAGGACACTGTATCCCATACAATAGGCTTAGATACAAGCTCAGGACACTGTATCCCATACAATAGGCTTAGATACAAGCTCAGGACACTGTATCGCTTACAATAGGCTTAGATACAAGCTCAGGACACTGTATCCCATACAATAGGCTTAGATACAAGCTCAGGACACTGTATTGCTTACAATAGGCTTAGATACAAGCTCAGGACACTGTATCGCTTACAATAGGCTTAGATACAAGCTAAGGACACTGTATCCCATACAATAGGCTTAGATACAAGCTCAGGACACTGTATCCCATACAATAGGCTTAGATACAAGCTCAGGGCACTGTATCCCATACAATAGGCTTAGATACAAGCTCAGGACACTGTATCCCATACAATAGGCTTAGATACAAGCTCAGGGCACTGTATCCCATACAATAGGCTTAGATACAAGCTCAGGACACTGTATCACACATCTGTATTGCTTTGTGGGATTCCTGTAAGTGTATCACACATCAGGAGCTCAGATACCTCAGCCGTCACGTGACACAGGGCGCTGACCCCTGACCCCGGGTAATATTCCCCTCATACCGGCGCTGTGTGTCGCCCCCTGCCGGTACCGGCCTCACCTGACGGTTTTTTCTCCAGCATGCCGTTTTCTCACTGCCGGTTCCCGGTCCCAAAATCTGCGCGTGCGCAAAGAGATTCACATTTCACAAATGAGACTGCGCATGCTCCGAACAGAAAAGTCCCGAAATGAGCATTCTGCGCACGCGTGACAAGAATCCCTATAGACCCGATCTGCGCACGCGTGACAGGCTTTCGCGCTAGAAACGATCGGCGCGTCCTCTACTGGCGAACGATACGCAGCTCAGCCACTGGAGGGCAGCAAAGACCAAGGATTGTCTGCGGCCGAGATGGATGAAAGCAGCGCCACCTTGTGTTCACATCCGTCACCTGCAGAAAACTCTGATCATCCGTTTACTTCCAGTTGCCCATAGCAACCAATTACAGCTCATCTTTTCTTTCTCAGAATTAGTCAAATAGCAACTGTGATAGGTTGCTATGGAAGCTGATTGGTTGCTATGGGCAACAGAAAGAATCTTGCTATAAGATGGAGCACATCAGTTCCCATAGTGCGTTCTCAGACACAAGACAAAATCTGATCCATCCAAATCAATGGGACACAACCTGACACCGGCAAAGAGCGCAGGAGAGGTGTCCGATGTCTGGTACCCGAGTCTGGGGCGACCAGAGACAGCGGGGTACAGCGCCCCCTCTATGTGATGACACAGGGCGGGGCGACCAGAGACAGCGGGGTACAGCGCCCCCTCTATGTGATGACACAGGGCGGGGCGACCACACAGAGCACTCCTCTCCTCCACACAATCCCATAGGAGGGACCCCACCAGGACACAGGTAACAGGTGCTCGCTGCTCTGAGGGTCCGCCGCCTCCCCCTCAGCTCCAGGGTTATCCTGTCCCCGTGTCTGATTCCCCCTGAAGGGAGGGATAGATCGATGTCTGGTGACTACCTAGCAATGTCCAGCTAAAGCAATAAACCTATTCACACTAGGATGTTGTTTCATCCACCTCCAGTGTCTGACTGAGGTACCTGGGGCCCACCAGAAGATTCATCCTTGGGGCCCACCAGAAGATTCATCCTTGGGGCCCACCAGAAGATTCATCCTTGGGGCCCACCAGAAGATTCATCCTTGGGGCCCACCAGAAGACTCATCCTTGGGGCCCACCAGAAGATTCATCCTTGGGGCCCACCAGAAGATTCATCCTTGGGGCCCACCAGAAGATTCATCCTTGGGGCCCACCAGAAGATTCATCCTTGGGGCCCACCAGAAGATTCATCCTTGGGGCCCACCAGAAGACTCATCCTTGGGGCCCACCAGAAGATTCATCCTTGGGGCCCACCAGAAGACTCATCCTTGGGGCCCACCAGAAGACTCATCCTTGGGGCCCACCAGAAGATTCATCCTTGGGGCCCACCAGAAGATTCATCCTTGGGGCCCACCAGAAGACTCATCCTTGGGGCCCACCAGAAGACTCATCCTTGGGGCCCACCAGAAGACTCATCCTTGGGGCCCACCAGAAGACTCATCCTTGGGGCCCACCAGAAGACTCATCCTTGGGGCCCACCAGAAGACTCATCCTTGGGGCCCACCAGAAGATTCATCCTTGGGGCCCACCAGAAGATTCATCCTTGGGGCCCACCAGAAGACTCATCCTTGGGGCCCACCAGAAGATTCATCCTTGGGGCCCACCAGAAGATTCATCCTTGGGGCCCACCAGAAGATTCATCCTTGGGGCCCACCAGAAGATTCATCCTTGGGGCCCACCAGAAGATTCATCCTTGGGGCCCACCCAGTAGCGAAAATAGGCGGGGGCAAAGGGGGCAGTCGCCCCCGGGCCCACTCAGGCAGGGGCCCACTGAGGTCTCAGACAGTTAACGCTGTCTGCAAAAGCTATTGCTTTTGCAGACAGCCTTAACACATGTCTGTAGTGGCCCCCAAGAGGGCAACTGCACCTGGGAATAGCGGGCCCCTGCTCCTGAGGGGCCCGCTCAGCTGTCGGATGCCGAGCCCGGCCAGGGCTGGATCTTCTTCCTGCTTCTTCCTCCTACACGCTGCTGCTGGCCCCTCCCCATCCTCTCCCTCACTGGCTGCAAAACGTATGAGGAGGGAGGACGGCAGCTGGAGGGAACCTCACCGTCTATGGCTGCCAGGGGGGACTGTGAAGACGTCCAGCAGCAGCTCTGGAAGTTGTCAGGTACAGAATGAGGACTGTGTGAGGGGAGTGAGGACTGTGAGAGGAGTGATGACTGTGTGAGGACTGAGAGGACTGTGAGAGGGGAGTGATGACTGTGTGAGGGGAGTGAGGTCTGTGAGAGGGGAGTGAGGACTGTGAGGGGAGTGAGGACTGTGAGAGGAGTGAGGACTGTGAGAGGAGTGAGGACTGTGAGAGGAGTGAGGACTGTGTGAGGACTGAGAGGAGTGAGGACTGTGAGAGGGGAGTGGGGACTGTGAGAGGGGAGTGAGGACTGTAAGAGGAGTGAGGACTGTGAGAGGAGTGAGGACTGTGTGAGAGAGGAGTGAGGACTGTGTGAGAGAGGAGTGAGGAGTGAGGACTGTGTGAGAGAGGAGTGAGGAGTGAGGACTGTGTGAGAGAGGAGTGAGGACTGTGTGAGAGAGGAGTGAGGACTGTGTGAGTGAGGAGTGAGGACTGTGTGAGAGAGGAGTGAGGACAGTGAGGGGAGTGACAACACACACACACACACACACACACACACACACACACAACCACCCACACCACTGACCAGACACAGCAGCCAGATATATATATCCATATATATATAGAGGAATGGTCTGTATAGAGTAGTGGTCATCTATGAAGAGGTGGTCTATATAGATATAATAGATAGATAGATAGATAGATAGATAGATAGATAGATAGATAGGAGATACATAGATAGATAGATAGATAGATAGATAGATAGATAGATAGATAGGAGATAGATAGATAGATAGATAGATAGATAGATAGATAGGTAGATAGATAGATAGATAGATAGATAGGAGATAGATAGGAGGGAGATAGATAGATAGATAGATAGATAGATAGATAGATAGGAGATAGATAGGAGGGAGATAGATAGATAGATAGATAGATAGATAGATAGATAGATAGATAGATAGATAGGAGATAGATAGATAGATAGATAGGTAGATAGATAGATAGATAGATAGATAGATAGATAGATAGATAGATAGGAGATAGATAGATAGATAGGAGATAGATAGATAGATAGGAGATACATAGATAGATAGATAGATAGATAGATAGATAGATAGATAGATAGATAGATAGATAGATAGGAGGGAGATAGGAGATAGATAGATAGATAGATAGATAGATAGATAGATAGGAGATAGATAGATAGATAGATAGATAGATAGATAGATAGGAGATAGATAGATAGATAGATAGATAGATAGATAGATAGATAGATAGATAGGAGATAGATAGATAGGAGATAGATAGGAGATAGATAGATAGGAGATAGATAGATAGATAGATAGATAGATAGATAGATAGGAGATAGATAGATAGATAGATAGATAGATAGATAGATAGATAGATAGATAGATAGGAGATAGATAGATAGATAGATAGATAGGAGATAGATAGATAGATAGATAGATAGATAGATAGGAGATAGATAGGAGATAGATAGATAGATAATAGTAAGAAATTGCAGCACTTCCAAAATAGTGAAAACAACTGGTGGTTTATTTGGTGTAGCAAATAACAAAAATCAGCAACGTTTCTGTCTCATCACGAGACCTTTCTCAAGCATGCTTGAGAAAGGTCTCGTGATGAGACAGAAACGTTGCTGATTTTTGTTATTTGCTACACCAAATAAACCACCAGTTGTTTTCACTATTTTGGAAGTGCTGCAATTTCTTACTATTATTTGAAGAGGAGACGTGGATCCAGTCTCCGTTGCTGGCACTCCGAGCACTTATTCCTGAGAGTGCACTCCGTTCTGTCGTTTAGATAGATAGATAGGGAGATAGGAGATAGATGATAGATAGATAGATAGATAGATAGGAGATAGATAGATAGATAGATAGATAGATAGGAGATAGATAGATAGATAGATAGATAGATAGATAGATAGATAGATAGATAGATAGATAGATAGATAGATAGGAGATGGATATCTAGCAGCTCATCACATATCTTGGATTGTACATACCAGCTCACCCCTTTTAATGTCTAAAAGCCTATTACCTATACCACTATTATTTTTAGGCAAAGATAATCTGGTTAAAAGGGTTCTCCAGAATTAAAAAAAAAACATAATTGTTTTGTTCCAAAAACAGCGCCACCCCTGCTCTTAGGTTGTGTGTGGTATCACAACTTGGCTCTATTCACTTTAGTCGAATACCACACACAAACTGAGGACAAGAGTGGTGCTGTCTGTGGAAGAAGGCAGCTATATTTTTCTAATCTTAAACCCTTTTACTTTTTTTGTGGTTCTATATTCCAGATGTAGAAACCTCTTACACGGCTCTGTATCCTTATTCACTATA
Organism: Dendropsophus ebraccatus; assembly: GCF_027789765.1. Lineage (NCBI taxonomy): Eukaryota > Metazoa > Chordata > Amphibia > Anura > Hylidae > Dendropsophus > Dendropsophus ebraccatus. The sequence continues at coordinate 228,813,283 of NC_091454.1, forward strand.
AGAAATGTAAAAGAATATTCCCTATATTATTATTATTATTATATTATTATTATTATTCAGAAATCCTTGTCACCTGCTGAGGTTCCCTATGGGTAACAATGGTTGGGGGCCCACTCAGACTCACTCGCCCCCCCTAGGCTGAACCCCTAGCTACGCCCCTGGGCCCACCAGAAGATTCATCCTTGGGGCCCACCAATATACAACCAGTGAGACACGACATGCTGCTCTCCTGGATTCATCTGTATCTGTGACAAATTCCTTGGGTATAACATTGTCAGTGGAACTCTCAGAACCCCCTCCATTTATACAGCTCTCAGGGTATGCTGGGAGTTGTAGTCTCTGAGAGGACAACCCTATAATAAATCACTGTGTGCAGAGTCTCCTGGTGGCTGCAATCTGTTGGTGACATCAGCCCTGAAGGTCCAGCAATACATCTGTCTACACTGTACTACAACTCCCAGCATATCCTGAGGGATGCAGACTGTCAACTTGGGCCTTGACCCAGCAATGTGTGTGTATATATATATATATATATATATGTGTGTTGCTTGAAAAAGGTTTCATCGAGAAACTGAAACGTTGTATTGCACATTATGGGTGAATAAAACCACTGTTTTTTCACTATTCTTGGAGTGCCGCCTTCCTATCTACTGTCTGGATTCTTAGGGAGTTTGGGTCTAACTCCTGAGGGCTGTGCACCCACCGGAGCTATCTGCCACACAGTGCCGTCTACACCTGGTTCATTTTTTCTATATATATATATATATATATATATATATATATATATATATATATTTATACACCAAGACCAACATTACTGACCAAATCCTGTATACTGACCAATAATGCCAATAATACCAGTATACAAGGGGGAAAAATTACCGCAACACCACAACCATCACCACCATATTGTTACTGACCAAATCCAGAATACTAAGACCAATAAAGCACAGTACCAGATCAAAAGTAACAAATGTAACCACCACATACTGACTAATACCCCCGCATACTGACTAACACCACCGCTGCTACTGACTAATACCACCACATACTGACTAATACCCCCGCATACTGACTAACACCACCGCTGCTACTGACTAATACCACCACATACTGACTAACACCACCACATACTGACTAATACCCCCGCATACTGACTAACACCACCACATACTAACTAATACCCCCGCATACTGACTAACATCACAGCTGCTACTGATACCACCACATACTGACTAACACCACCACTGCTGCTGGAGCGTCCCCTCACACTGCACGTCTGAAATCCCGAGGGGTCAGGGACATCCGCCTGCTCCACCCCTCCCGCTCAGGTGGTCACTCAGTGCTCCCCTCACAATGTCTGACGGTCCCGGGAGCTCGCCCACAATAACACTGATCCCCGTACGTCCTTTGCACCACCGCTGTCCTCCAAGGCTACTGTGTTTCACCTATGACCAAAAGACGGTGACCGGAGGTGGGGGGGGGAACTGGCGGGTGCGAGGGACCCAATTGCACCGGTGGGTCCCGGCGGGGGGGAAATGGTTAAATGACTGCCGGGCCACAGTCATTGCCAGTGGGGGGGGCTCCATATGCAGCAGACCCCCGCTGCATAGGGAAGGAGCGGCTCGGGACGGGATAAATGACAGCAGCATGTACACAGTAAAATAGCCGGCACAGGCGATCGCGTGTGTGCTATTTGAATTTGGTGCCGCCTGGAGCGAAGGGTGCGTGGGCAGCCGAGGTGACATTAAGGGGCAGGGGGCGCCACTGAGAACATGGCCGAGGCTCAGCTAGCCGACGGCCGTGTTCTCTACATTATACTTTATTAGGCTGCACTATTATGCAGCTTAACCAATAGTATCGATACAAGGAAATCCTGGTACCGAACCATATTTTTGGACAGAATATGGATAGTAATATCAATATTTCGGTGCATATATGTAATGTGTGTAGCCTACATATGTCTGTATGACCTCCCTACAAGGCCCGGGCATGCTCCTGATGAGGTGTCTGTATGACCTCCCTACAAGGCCCGGGCATTCTCCTGATGAGGTGTCTGTATGACCTCCCTACAAGGCCCGGCCATGCTCCTGATGAGGCGTCTGTATGACCTCCCTACAAGGCCCGGCCATGCTCCTGATGAGGTGTCTGTATGACCTCCCTACAAGGCCCGGGCATGCTCCTGATGAGGTGTATGACCTCCCTACAAGGCCCGGGCATGCTCCTGATGAGGTGTCTGTATGACCTCCCTACAAGGCCCGGCCATGCTCCTGATGAGGTGGCTGTATGACCTCCCTACAAGGCCCGGGCATGCTCCTGATGAGGTGTCTGTATGACCTCCCTACAAGACCCGGGCATGCTCCTGATGAGGTGTCTGTATGACCTTCCTACAAGGCCCGGGCATGCTCCTGATGAGGTGTCTGTATGACCTTCCTACAAGGCCCGGGCATGCTCCTGATGAGGTGTATGACCTCCCTACAAGGCCCGGCATGCTCCTGATGAGGTGTATGACCTCCCTACAAGGCCCGGGCATGCTCCTGATGAGGTGTCTGTATGACCTCCCTACAAGGCCCGGGCATGCTCCTGATGAGGTGTCTGTATGACCTCCCTACAAGGCCCAGGCATGCTCCTGATGAGGTGTCTGTATGACCTCCCTACAAGGCCCGGGCATGCTCCTGATGAGGTGTATGACCTCCCTACAAGGCCCGAGCATGCTCCTGATGAGGTGTCTGTATGACCTTCCTACAAGGCCCGGCATGCTCCTGATGAGGTGGCTGTATGACCTCCCTACAAGGCCCGGGCATGCTCCTGATGAGGTGTCTGTATGACCTCCTTACAAGGCCCGGGCATGCTCCTGATGAGGTGTGTATATGACCTCCCTACAAGGCCCGGCCATGCTCCTGATGAGGTGTCTGTATGACCGCTCTACAAGGCCCGGGGGGGGGGGCTGTAGGGTCAGAGGTGGGGGAGGAGGGCTGTAGGGTCAGAGGTGGGGGAGGAGGAGGAGGGCTGTAGGGTCAGAGGTGGTAGGGAGGGCTGTAGGGTCAGAGGTGGAGGAGGAGGAGGAGGGCTGTAGGGTCAGAGGTGGGGGAGGAGGAGAAGGGCTGTAGGGTCAGAGGTGGTAGGGAGGGCTGTAGGGTCAGAGGTGGGGGAGGAGGAGGAGGGCTGTAGGGTCAGAGGTGGGGGAGGAGGAGAAGGGCTGTAGGGTCAGAGGTGGGGGAGGAGGAGGAGGGCTGTAGGGTCAGAGGTGGGGGAGGAGGAGGAGGGCTGTAGGGTCAGAGGTGGTAGGGAAGGCTGTAAGGTCAGTTGTGGGGGGAGGGCTGTAGGGTCAGAGGTGGTAGGGGGGGCTGTAGGGTCAGTGGTGGGGGGGAAGGAGGAGGGCTGTAGGGTCGGTGGGGGGGGGGGAGGAGTGCTGTAGGGTCAGAGGTGGGGGGGGACGGCTGTAGGGTCGGTGGTGGTAGGGGGGGCTGTAGGGTCAGTGGTGGGGGAGGAGGAGGAGGGCTGTAGGGTCAGAGGTGGAAGGGGGGGCTGTAGGGTCAGTGGTGGGGGGAGGGCTGTAGGGTCAGAGGTGGGGGAGGAGGAGGAGGGCTGTAGGGTCAGAGGTGGTAGGGGGGCTGTAGGGTCAGTGGTGGGGGAGAAGGGCTGTAGGGTCAGAGGTGGTAGGGGGGGCTGTAGGGTCAGAGGTGGTAGGGGGGGGTGTAGGGTCGAAGGTGGGGGAGGAGGGCTGTAAGGTCAGAGGTGGTAGGGGGGGCTGTAGGGTCGGAGGTGTTAGGGGGGGCTGTAGGGTCAGTGGTAGGGGGGGCTGTAGGGTCAGTGGTGGGGGAGGCTGTAGGGTCAGAGGTGGTAGAGGGGGCTGTACGGTCACAGGTGGTAGGGGGGGCTGTAGGGTCAGAGGTGGTAGGGGGCTGTAGGGTCAGAGGTGGTAGGGGGGCTGTAGGGTCAGAGGTGGTAGGGGGGGCTGTAGGGTCAGAGGTGGTAGGGGGAGGACGGCTGTAGGGTCGGTGGTGGTAGGGGGGGCTGTAGGGTCAGTGGTGGGGGAGGAGGAGGAGGGCTGTAGGGTCAGAGGTGGAAGGGGGGGCTGTAGGGTCAGTGGTGGGGGGAGGGCTGTAGGGTCAGAGGTGGGGGAGGAGGAGGAGGGCTGTAGGGTCAGAGGTGGTAGGGGGGCTGTAGGGTCAGTGGTGGGGGAGGAGGGCTGTAGGGTCAGAGGTGGTAGGGGGGCTGTAGGGTCAGAGGTGGTAGGGGGGGTGTAGGGTCGAAGGTGGGGGAGGAGGGCTGTAAGGTCAGAGGTGGTAGGGGGGGCTGTAGGGTCGGAGGTGGTAGGGGGGGCTGTAGGGTCAGTGGTAGGGGGGGCTGTAGGGTCAGTGGTGGGGGAGGCTGTAGGGTCAGAGGTGGTAGGGGGGCTGTAGGGTCAGAGGTGGTAGGGGGGGCTGTAGGGTCAGTGGTAGGGGGGGCTGTAGGGTCAGTGGTGGGGGAGGCTGTAGGGTCAGAGGTGGTAGGGGGGCTGTAGGGTCAGAGGTGGAGGAGGAGGGCTGTAGGGTCGGAGGTGGTAGGGGGGGCTGTAGGGTCAGAGGTGGGGGAGGAGGAGGAGGGCTGTAAGGTCGGAGGTGGTAGGGGGGCTGTAGGGTCAGTGGTGGGAGAGGAGGAGGAGGGCTGTAGGGTCAGAGGTGGTAGGGGGGCTGTAGGGTCAGTGGTGGGGGAGGAGGGCTGTAGGGTCAGAGGTGGGGGAGGAGGAGGAGGGCTGTAGGGTCAGAGGTGGTAGGGGGGGCTGTAGGGTCAGTGGTGGGGGAGGGCTGTAGGGTCAGAGGTGGGGGAGGAGGAGGAGGGCCGTAGGGTCAGTGGTGGTAGGGGGGGCTGTAGGGTCAGTGGTGGGGGAGAGGGCTGTAGAGTCAGAGGTGGGGGAGGAGGAGGAGGGCTGTAGGGTCAGAGGTTGGGGGGGAGGAGGAGGGCTGTAGGGTCGGTGGTGGGGGGGGGAGGAGGAGGGCTGTAGGTTCAGAGGTGGGGGGGAGAAAGAGGGCTGTAGGGTCGGTGGTGGTAGGGGGGGCTGTAGGGTCAGAGGTGGGGGAGGAGGAGGAGGGCTTTAGGGTCAGAGGTGGTAGGGGGGCTGTAGGGTCAGTGGTGGGGGAGGAGGGCTGTAGGGTCAGAGGTGGGGGAGGAGGAGGAGGGCTGTAGGGTCAGAGGTGGTAGGGGGGTTGTAGGGTCAGTGGTGGGGGAGGAGCGCTGTAGGGTCAGAGGTGGGGGAGGAGCGCTGTAGGGTCAGAGGTGGGGGAGGAGGCGGAGGGCTGTAGGGTCAGAGGTGGGGGAGGAGGGCTGTAGGGTCAGAGGGGGGGAGGAGGAGGAGGGCCGTAGGGTCAGTGGTGGTAGGGGGGGCTTTAGGGTCAGTGGTGGGGGGAGGGCTGTAGGGTCAGGGGTGGGGGAGGAGGTGAAGGGCCATAGGGTCAGAGGTGGTAGGGGGGCTGTAGGGTCAGTGGTGGGGGAGAGGGCTGTAGAGTCAGAGGTGGGGGAGGAGGAGGAGGGCTGTAGGGTCAGAGGTTGGGGGGGAGGAGGAGGGCTGTAGGGTCAGAGGTTGGGGGGGAGGAGGAGGGCTGTAGGGTCGGTGGTGGGGGGGGAGGAGGAGGGCTGTAGGGTCGGTGGTAGGGGGGGAGGAGGAGGGCTGTAGGGTCAGAGGTGGGGGGGGAGAAGGAGGGCTGTAGGGTCAGAGGTGGGGGGGAGAAGGAGGGCTGTAGGGTCGGTGGTGGTAGGGGGGGCTGTAGGGTCAGAGGTGGTAGGGGGGCTGTAGGGTCAGTGGTGGAGGAGGAGGGCTGTAGGGTCAGAGGTGGGGGAGGAGGAGGAGGGCTGTAGGGTCAGAGGTGGTAGGGGGGCTGTAGGGTCAGTGGTGGGGGAGGAGGCGGAGGGCTGTAGGGTCAGAGGTGGGGGAGGAGGGCTGTAGGGTCAGAGGTGGGGGAGGAGGGCTGTAGGGTCAGAGGTGGTAGGGGGGCCGTAGGGTCAGTGGTGGGGGGGGGGGCTGTAGGGTCAGAGGTGGTAGGGGGGCTGTAGGGTCAGTGGTAGGGGGAGCTGTAGGGTCAGTGGTGGGGGAGGAGGAGGAGGGCTGTAGGGTGAGAGGTGGTAGGGGGGGCTGTAGGGTCAGAGGTGGGGGAGGAGGAGGAGGGCTGTAGGGTCAGAGGTGATAGGGGGGGCTGTAGGGTCAGTGGTGGGGGGGAGGGCTGTAGAGTCAGAGGTGGTAGGGGGGGCTGTAGGGTCAGAGGTGGTAGGGGGGGCTGTAGGGTCAGTGGTAGGGGGGCTGTAGGGTCAGTGGTGGGGGAGGCTGTAGGGTCAGAGGTGGAGGGCTGTAGGGTCAGTGGTGGGGGAGGCTGTAGGGTCGGAGGTGGTAGGGGGGGCTGTAGGGTCAGAGGTGGTAGGGGGGGTGTAGGGTCGAAGGTGGGGGAGGAGGGCTGTAAGGTCAGAGGTGGTAGGGGGGGCTGTAGGGTCGGAGGTGGTAGGGGGGGCTGTAGGGTCAGTGGTAGGGGGGCTGTAGGGTCAGTGGTGGGGGAGGCTGTAGGGTCAGAGGTGGTAGAGGGGGCTGTAGGGTCGGAGGTGGTAGGGGGGGCTGTAGGGTCAGAGGTGGTAGGGGGGGCTGTAGGGTCAGAGGTGGTAGGGGGGCTGTAGGGTCAGAGGTGGAGGAGGAGGGCTGTAGGGTCGGAGGTGGTAGGGGGGGCTGTAGGGTCAGTGGTAGGGGGGGCTGTAGGGTCGGAGGTGGTAGGGGGGGGCTGTAGGGTCAGTGGTGGGGGAGGAGGAGGAGGGCTGTAGGGTCAGTGATGGTAGGAGGGCTGTAGGGTCAGTGGTGGGGGAGGAGGAGGAGGGCTGTAGGGTCAGTGGTGTTAGGAGGGCTGTAGGGTCAGTGGTGGGGGAGGAGGAGGAGGGCTGTAGGGTCGGAGGTGGTAGGGGGGGCTGTAGGGTCGGAGGTGGTAGGGGGGGCTGTAGGGTCGGAGGTGGTAGGGGGGGCTGTAGGGTCGGAGGTGGTGGGGGGGGGTGTAGGGTCGGAGGTGGGGGAGGAGGGCTGTAAGGTCAGAGGTGGTAGGGGGGGCTGTAGGGTCGGAGGTGGTAGGGGGGGCTGTAGGGTCGGAGGTGGTAGGGGGGGCTGTAGGGTCAGTGGTAGGGGGGGCTGTAGGGTCAGAGGTGGTAGGGGGGCTGTAGGGTCAGAGGTGGTAGGGGGGGCTGTAGGGTCAGTGGTAGGGGGGGCTGGAGGGTCAGTGGTGGGGGAGGAGGAGGAGGGCTGTAGGGTCAGTGGTGGTAGGAGGGCTGTAGGGTCAGTGGTGGAGGAGGACGAGGGCTGTAGGGTCGGAGGTGGTAGGGGGGGCTGTAGGGTCGGAGGTGGTAGGGGGGGCTGTAGGGTCGGAGGTGGTAGGGGGGGCTGTAGGGTCGGAGGTGGTAGGGGGGGCTGTAGGGTCTTAGGTGGTAGGGGGGGGCTGTAGGGTCAGTGGTGGGGGAGGAGGGCTGTAGGGTCAGAGGTGGGGGAGGAGGAGGAGGGCTGTAGGGTCAGAGGTGGTAGGGGGGGCTGTAGGGTCAGTGGTGGGGGGAGGGCTGTAGGGTCAGAGGTGGGGGAGGAGGAGGAGGGCCGTAGGGTCAGTGGTGGTAGGGGGGGCTGTAGGGTCAGTGGTGGGGGAGAGGGCTGTAGAGTCAGAGGTGGGGGAGGAGGAGGGCTGTAGGGTCAGAGGTTGGGGGGAGGAGGAGGGCTGTAGGGTCGGTGGTGGGGGGGGGGGAGGAGGAGGGCTTTAGGGTCGGTGGTAGGGGGGGGGAGGAGGAGGGCTGTAGGTTCAGAGGTGGGGGGAGAAGGAGGACTGTAGGGTCGGTGGTGGTAGGGGGGGCTGTAGGGTCAGAGGTGGGGGAGGAGGAGGAGGGCTGTAGGGTCAGAGGTGGTAGGGGGGCTGTAGGGTCAGTGGTGGGGGAGGAGGCGGAGGGCTGCAGGGTCAGAGGTGGGGGAGGAGGGCTGTAGGGTCAGAGGTGGGGGAGGAGGGCTGTAGGGTCAGAGGTGGTAGGGGGGCCGTAGGGTCAGTGGTGGGGGGGGGCTGTAGGGTCAGAGGTGGTAGGGGGGCTGTAGGGTCAGTGGTGGGGGGGCTGTAGGGTCAGTGGTGGGGGAGGAGGAGGAGGGCTGTAGGGTGAGAGGTGGTAGGGGGGGCTGTAGGGTCAGAGGTGGGGGAGGAGGAGGAGGGCTGTAGGGTCAGAGGTGGTAGGGGGGGCTGTAGGGTCAGTGGTGGGGGGGAGGGCTGTAGAGTCAGAGGTGGTAGGGGGGGCTGTAGGGTCAGAGGTGGTAGGGGGGGCTGTAGGGTCAGTGGTAGGGGGGCTGTAGGGTCAGTGGTGGGGGAGGCTGTAGGGTCAGAGGTGGAGGGCTGTAGGGTCAGTGGTGGGGGAGGCTGTAGGGTCGGAGGTGGTAGGGGGGGCTGTAGGGTCAGTGGTGGGGGAGGCTGTAGGGTCGGAGGTGGTAGGGGGGGCTGTAGGGTCAGAGGTGGTGGGGGGGTGTAGGGTCGAAGGTGGGGGAGGAGGGCTGTAAGGTCAGAGGTGGTAGGGGGGGCTGTAGGGTCGGAGGTGGTAGGGGGGGCTGTAGGGTCAGTGGTGGGGGAGGCTGTAGGGTCAGAGGTGGTAGAGGGGGCTGTAGGGTCGGAGGTGGTAGGGGGGCTGTAGGGTCAGAGGTGGTAGGGGGGCTGTAGGGTCAGAGGTGGTAGGGGGGCTGTAGGGTCAGAGGTGGAGGAGGAGGGCTGTAGGGTCGGAGGTGGTAGGGGGGGCTGTAGGGTCAGTGGTAGGGGGGGCTGTAGAGTCGGAGGTGGTAGGGGGGGCTGTAGGGTCAGTGGTGGGGGAGGAGGAGGAGAGCTGTAGGGTCAGTGGTGGTAGGAGGGCTGTAGGGTCAGTGGTGGGGGAGGAGGAGGAGGGCTGTAGGGTCGGAGGTGGTAGGGGGGGCTGTAGGGTCGGAGGTGGTAGGGGGGGCTGTAGGGTCGGAGGTGGTAGGGGGGGCTGTAGGGTCGGAGGTGGTAGGGGGGGCTGTAGGGTCAGTGGTAGGGGGGGCTGTAGGGTCAGTGGTGGTAGGGGGGGCTGTAGGGTCGGAGGTGGTAGGGGGCTTTAGGGTCAGTGGTGGTAGGGGGGGCTGTAGGGTTGGAGGTGGTAGGGGGGCTGTAGGGTCGGAGGTGGTAGGGGGGCTGTAGGGTCAGAGGTGGTAGAGGGGGCTGTAGGGTCGGAGGTGGTAGGGGGGGCTGTAGGGTCGGAGGTGGTAGGGGGGGGCTGTAGGGTCAGTGGTAGGGGGGGCTGTAGGGTCAGTGGTAGGGGGGGCTGTAGGGTCAGTGGTAGGGGGGGCTGTAGGGTCAGTGGTGGTAGGGGGGCTGTAGGGTCGGAGGTGGTAGGGGGGGCTGTAGGGTCGGAGGTGGTAGGGGGGGCTGTAGGGTCGGAGGTGGTAGGGGGGGCTGTAGGGTCAGTGGTAGGGGGGGCTGTAGGGTCTTAGGTGGTAGGGGGGGCTGTAGGGTCGGAGGTGGTAGGGGGGCTGTAGGGTCGGAGGTGGTAGGGGGGGGCTGTAGGGTCGGAGGTGGTAGGGAGGGCTGTAGGGTCGGAGGTGGTAGGGGGGGCTGTAGGGTCAGTGGTGGTAGGGGGGGCTGTAGGGTCAGTGGTGGTAGGGGGGGCTGTAGGGTCGGAGGTGGTAGGGGGGCTTTAGGGTCAGTGGTGGTAGGGGGGGGCTGTAGGGTTGGAGGTGGTAGGGGGGCTGTAGGGTCGGAGGTGGTAGGGGGGCTGTAGGGTCAGAGGTGGTAGAGGGGGCTGTAGGGTCGGAGGTGGTAGGGGGAGCTGTAGGGTCAGTGGTAAGGGGGGCTGTAGGGTCTTAGGTGGTAGGGGGGGCTGTAGGGTCGGAGGTGGTAGGGGGGGCTGTAGGGTCGGAGGTGGTAGGGGGGCTGTAGGGTCAGAGGTAGGATGTTGCCTACTGGGCAATGATTTGGCAGGGAGCCATGTTGTGGTCGGTGGTCGGGGACTGCAGACGGGAGGAGGGGTGGGTGGGCTGTTGTGACCGCAGCCCCTGTGAAGTGAGCAGAATCCAGATACATAACAGAGGGGTGGGATGACCCGGAAGGCCGCCATCTTGTCTGACCCGTCTGTAACGGGCTGGAGCCATCGGGGTGAGCCTGGTCATGTGACTACAGTCTACTCCCCCGCACCACTACCCATACACCCCCTGTGCGGACTACAACTCCCAGCATCCTGCAGTGTACGGTGCGATCTATCCTGGGCGGCTGCCTATATCCTCAGCAGCTACTTGTACGGACTACAACTCCCAGCATCCTGCAGTAAACGGTGCACTCTAGTAGGGCGGGGATACAGCACTGTACACACTGAGCATACAGGCGGCAGCAGTGACGTGGCACAGACCCAGCCTCAGACCCCCTGTCTGACCCCTCATTACAAGAAGTTTCCTCAGCGCTGCCTTCTGATTGGACGCCTGCTAGGCCCACTCTCTCGTGATTGGTGGACTGTAACAAGCTCCGCATCCTGATTGGATGGAGGTCGTCCAGGCTTCCTTCGCTGCCTTACGAAACTTAAGGAATTCGCTGAGAGCAGTGATTGGCTGCTGGGTCGAGTTCTTGACTTCCTATTGGCTAGAGCTACTTATAATGGGCGGGCCCTGTATCTGCGGTCTGTCCTGGAGCTGGAGGCCGTCGTAGAGTGCGATTGTTCCGGTGGGTGAAGGATGGATGGTCCCGGGCTCGGAGCGCTGCTCTTCCTGCTGGTGTGCGGACTGGTGGTCGGGGAGAGCCGGAGCCGAGATGCCGTCAGACCCGGTGAGCAGAATACGGGGGCACATACCTCATTAACTGTCCCATGTATGGGCAAGAGTGAGTGTCAGCTCTGGGGACCAGCGAGGGAGAAGAGCGTCAGATATAGGGAGAAGAGCGGCAGATATAGGGAGCAGGGAGGGAGAAGAGCGGCAGATATAGGGAGCAGCAAGGGAGAAGAGCGGCAGATATAGGGAGCAGCAAGGGAGAAGAGCGGCAGATATAGGGAGCAGGGAGGGAGAAGAGCGGCAGATATAGGGAGAAGAGCGGCAGATATAGGGAGAAGAGCGGCAGATATAGGGAGAAGAGCGGCAGATATAGGGAGCAGGGAGGGAGAAGAGCGGCAGATATAGGGAGCAGCAAGGGAGAAGAGCGGCAGATATAGGGAGCAGCAAGGGAGAAGAGCGGCAGATATAGGGAGCAGCAAGGGAGAAGAGCGGCAGATATAGGGAGCAGGGAGGGAGAAGAGCGGCAGATATAGGGAGAAGAGCGGCAGATATAGGGAGAAGAGCGGCAGATATAGGGAGAAGAGCGGCAGATATAGGGAGAAGAGCGGCAGATATAGGGAGAAGAGCGGCAGATATAGGGAGCAGGGAGGGAGAAGAGCGGCAGATATAGGGAGCAGGGAGGGAGAAGAGCGGCAGATGGAGGGAGAAGAGCGGCAGATATAGGGAGCAGGGAGGGAGAAGAGCGGCAGATATAGGGAGCAGGGAGGGAGAAGAGCGGCAGATATAGGGAGAAGAGCGGCAGATATAGGGAGAAGAGCGGCAGATATAGGGAGAAGAGCGGCAGATATAGGGAGCAGGGAGGGAGAAGAGCGGCAGATATAGGGAGCAGGGAGGGAGAAGAGCGGCAGATGGAGGGAGAAGAGCGGCAGATATAGGGAGCAGGGAGGGAGAAGAGCGGCAGATATAGGGAGCAGGGAGGGAGAAGAGCGGCAGATGGAGGGAGAAGAGCGGCAGATGGAGGGAGAAGAGCGGCAGATATAGGGAGAAGAGCGGCAGATATAGGGAGCAGGGAGGGAGAAGAGCGGCAGATATAGGGAGCAGAGAGGGAGATATAGGGAGAAGAGCGGCAGATATAGGGAGCAGGGAGGGAGAAGAGCGGCAGATAAAGGGAGAAGAGCGGCAGATATAGGGAGCAGGGAGGGAGAAGAGCGGCAGATATAGGGAGCAGGGAGGGAGAAGAGCGGCAGATAAAGGGAGAAGAGCGGCAGATATAGGGAGCAGGGAGGGAGAAGAGCGGCAGATATAGGGAGCAGGGAGGGAGAAGAGCGGCAGATATAGGGAGCAGGGAGGGAGAAGAGCGGCAGATATAGGGAGCAGGGAGGGAGAAGAGCGGCAGATATAGGGAGCAGGGAGGGAGAATAGCGGCAGATATAGGGAGAAGAGCGGCAGATATAGGGAGCAGGGAGGGAGAAGAGCGGCAGATATAGGGAGCAGGGAGGAAGAAGAGCGGCAGATATAGGGAGCAGGGAGGAAGAAGAGCGGCAGATATAGGGAGCAGGGAGGGAGAAGAGCGGCAGATATAGGGAGCAGGGAAGGAGAAGAGCGGCAGATATAAGGAGCAGGGAGGGAGATATAGGGAGAAGAGCGGCAGATATAGGGAGCAGGGAGGGAGAAGAGCGGCAGATATAGGGAGAAGAGCGGCAGATATAGGGAGCAGGGAGGGAGAAGAGCGGCAGATATAGGGAGCAGAGAGGGAGATATAGGGAGAAGAGCGGCAGATATAGGGAGCAGGGAGGGAGAAGAGCGGCAGATATAGGGAGCAGGGAGGGAGAAGAGCGGCAGATATAGGGAGCAGGGAGGGAGAAGAGCGGCAGATATATGGAGCAGAGAGGGAGAAGAACGGCAGATATAGGGAGCAGGGAGGGAGAAGAGCGGCAGATATAGGGAGCAGGGAGGGAGAAGAGCGGCAGATATAGGGAGCAGGGAGGGAGAAGAGCGGCAGATATAGGGAGCAGGGAGGGAGAAGAGCGGCAGATATAGGGAGCAGAGAGGGAGAATAGCGGCAGATATAAGGAGCAGGGAGGGAGATATAGGGAGAAGAGCGGCAGATATAGGGAGCAGGGAGGAAGAAGAGCGGCAGATATAGGGAGCAGGGAGGAAGAAGAGCGGCAGATATAGGGAGCAGGGAGGAAGAAGAGCAGGAGATATAGGGAGCAGGGAGGGAGAAGAGCCGCAAATAGAAGAGCGGCAGATACGTGGACCGGGGGGAGAAGAGCGGCAGATACGTGGACCGGGGGGAGAAGAGCGGCAGATATAGGGAGCAGGGAGGGAGAAGAGCGGGCAGATATAGGGAGCAGGGAGGGAGAAGAGAGGCAGATATATGGAGAAGAGCGGCAGATACATGGAGCAGGGAGGAAGAAGAATGGCAGATATAGGGAGCAGGGAGGGAGAAGAGCGGCAGATACATGGAGAGAGGGAGAAGAGGCAGATATAGGGAGCAGGGAAGGAGAAGAGCGGCAGATATAGGGAGAAGTGCGGCAGATATATGGAGCGGCAGATACATGAAGCAGGGAGGGAGAAGAGCGGCAGATACATGGACTGGGGGGAGAAGAGCGGCAGATAGAAGAGCAGCAGATACATGGAGCAGGGAGGGAGAAGAGCGGCATATAGAAGAGCGGCAGAGAGGGAGAAAAGCGGCAGATACATGGAGCAGGGAGGGAGAAGAGCGGCAGATACATGGAGCGGGGGGAGAAGAGCGGCAGATATAGGGAGCAGGGAGGGAGAAGAGCAGCAGATATAGGGAGGGAGAAGAGCGGCAGATATAGGGAGCAGGGAGGGAGAAGAGCGGCAGATACATGGACCGGGGGGAGAAGAGCGGCAGATAGAAGAGCGGCAGATACATGGAGCAGGGAGGGAGAAGAGCGGCAGATATATGGAGCAGAGAGGGAGAAGAGCGGCAGATATAAGGAGCAGAGAGGGAGAAGAGCGGCAGATACATGGAGCAGGGAGGGAGAAGAGCGGCAGATACATGGAGCAGGGAGGGAGAAGAGCGACAGATACATGGAGCAGGGAGGGAGAAGAGCGGCAGATACATGGAGCAGGGAGGGAGAAGAGCGGCAGATATATGGAGCAGAGAGGGAGAAGAGCGGCAGATATATGGAGCAGAGAGGGAGAAGAGCGGCAGATACATGGAGCAGGGAGGGAGAAGAGCGGCAGATACATGGAGCAGGGAGGGAGAAGAGCGACAGATACATGGAGCAGGGAGGGAGAAGAGCGGCAGATACATGGAGCAGGGAGGGAGAAGAGCGGCAGATACATGGAGCAGGGAGGGAGAAGAGCGGCAGATACATGGAGCAGGGAGGGAGAAGAGCGGCAGATACATGGAGCAGGGAGGGAGAAGAGCGGCAGATACATGGAGCAGGGAGGGAGAAGAGCGGCAGATACATGGAGCAGAGAGGGAGAAGAGCGGCAGATATAGGGAGCAGGGAGGGAGAAGAGCGGCAGATACATGGAGCAGGGAGGGAGAAGAGCAGCAGATACATGGACCGGGGGGAGAAGAGCGGCAGATATAGGGAGCAGGGAGGGAGAAGAGCAGCAGATATAGGGAGCAGGGAGGGAGAAGAGCGGCAGATAAATGGATCGGGGGGAGAAGAGCGGCAGATAGAAGAGCTGCAGATACATGGAGCAGCGAGGGAGAAGGGCGGCAGATACATGGAGCAGGGAGGGAGAAGAGCGGCAGATACATGGAGCAGAGAGGGAGAAGAGCGGCAGATACATGGAGCAGGGAGGGAGAAGAGCGGCAGATACATGGAGCAGGGAGGGAGAAGAGCGGCAGATACATGGAGCAGAGAGGGAGAAGAGCGGCAGATACATGGAGCAGGGAGGGAGAAGAGCGGCAGATACATGAAGCAGGGAGGGAGAAGAGCGGCAGATACATGGAGCAGGGAGGGAGAAGAGCGGCAGATATATGGAGCAGGGAGGGAGAAGAGCGGGTGATACATGGAGCAGAGAGGGAGAAGAGCGGGAGATACATGGAGCAGAAAGAGAGAAGAGCGGGAGATACATGGAGCAGGGAGGGAGAAGAGCGGCAGATACATGGAGCAGAGAGGGAGAAGAGCGGCAGATACATGGCGCAGGGAGGGAGAAGAGCGGCATATACATGGAGCAGGGAGGGAGAAGAGCGGCAGATAGAAGAGCGGCAGATACATGGAACAGGAAGGGAGAAGAGCGGCAGATACATGGAGCAGGGAGGGAGAAGAGCGGCAGATATATGGAGCAGAGAGGGAGAAGAGCGGCAGATAGAAGAGCGGCAGATACATGGAACAGGAAGGGAGAAGTGCGGCAGATATATGGAGCAGAGAGGGAGAATAGTGGCAGATATAGGGAGCAGGGAGGGAGAAGAGCGGCAGATATATGGACCGGGGGGCGACGAGCGGCAGATATATGGACTGGGGGGAGAAGAGCGGCAGATACATGGAGCAGAGAGGGAGAAGAGCGGCAGATACATGGAGCAGGAAGGGAGAAGAGCGGCAGATACATGGAGCAGGGAGGGAGAAGAGCGGCAGATACATGGAGCAGGGAGGGAGAAGAGCGGCAGATACATGGAGCAGGGAGGGAGAAGAGCGGCAGATACATGGAGCAGGGAGGGAGAAGAGCGGCAGATACATGGAGCAGGGAGGGAGAAGAGCGGCAGATACATGGAGCAGGGAGGGAGAAGAGCGGCAGATACATGGAGCAGGGAGGGAGAAGAGCGGCAGATACATGGCGCAGGGAGGGAGAAGAGCGGCAGATACATGGACCGGGGGAGAAGAGCGGCAGATACATGGACCGGGGGAGAAGAGCGGCAGATACATGGACCGGGGGGAGAAGAGCGGCAGATACATGGACCGGGGGGAGAAGAGCGGCAGATAGAAGAGCAGCAGATATATGGAGCAAGGGGAGAAGAGCGGCAGATAGAAGAGCGGCAGATATATGGAGCAGGGAGGAAGAAGAGCGGCAGATATATGGAGCAGGGAGGAAGAAGAGCGGCAGATATAAGGAGCTGGGAGGGAGAAGAGCGGCAGATATAAGGAGCTGGGAGGGAGAAGAGCGGCAGATATATGGACCAGGGAGGGAGAAGAGCGGCAGATATATGGAGCAGGGAGGGAGAAGAGCGGCAGATATATGGAGCAGGGAGGGAGAAGAGCGGCAGATATATGGAGCAGGGAGGGAGAAGAGCGGCAGATACATGGAGCAGAGAGGGAGAAGAGCAGCAGATATATGGAGCAGAGAGGGAGAAGAGCGGCAGAGAGGGAGAAGAGCGCAGATATATGGACCGGGAAGGGAGAAGAGCTGCAAATATATGGACCGGGAAGGGAGAAGAGCTGCAAATATATGGACCAGGGGGAGCATTGATCCTTATTACATTGGATTTAGAGTGAGGTCATACTTCCTTCCGGGTCACACTGGGTCTTCCCTCCGGGTCTATGGGGTCACGCTGCGTCTTCCCTCCGGGTCTCTGGGGTCACGCTGCGTCTTCTCTCCAGGGTCACCATCTCTGTGTCTACTAAAATCCCCGCTGTCCCCCCCCCCCCCCCCCCCCCCCCCCCATTCTGCTATATACTGGGAGTATACGCCTGAGGTGGAGTGTCAGCTCCTGGGCCGAGTGACCCCCGGTGATCTCCTGGTGTATGGAGTGTCAGCTCCTGGGCCCGGTCATCTCCTGGTGTATGGATTGTCGGCTCCTGGGCCCAGTGATCTCCTGGTGTATGGAGTGTCAGTTCCTGGGCCCGGTGATCTCCTGGTGTATGGAGTGTCAGCTCCTGGGCCCGGTCATCTCCTGGTGTATGGAGTGTCAGCTCCTGGGCCCGGTCATCTCCTGGTGTATGGAGTGTCAGCTCCTGGGCCCGGTCATCTCCTGGTGTATGGAGTGTCAGCTCCTGGGCCCGGTCATCTCCTGGTGTATGGAGTGTTGGCCCCTGGGCCCGGTGATCTCCTGGTGTATGGAGTGTCAGCTCCTGGGCCCGGTGACCTCCTGGTGTATGGAGTGTCAGCTCCTGGGCCCGGTCATCTCCTGGTGTATGGAGTGTTGGCCCCTGGGCCCGGTCATCTCCTGGTGTATGGAGTGTCGGCCCCTGGGCCCGGTCATCTCCTGGTGTATGGAGTGTCAGCTCCTGGGCCCGGTCATCTCCTGGTGTATGGAGTGTCAGCTCCTGGGCCCGGTCATCTCCTGGTGTATGTAGTGTCAGCTCCTGGGCCCGGTCATCTCCTGGTGTATGGAGTGTCAGCTCCTGGGCCCGGTGACCCCGGTGATCTCTTGGTGTATGTAGTGTCAGCTCCTGGGCCCGGTGACCCCGGTGATTTCTTGGTGTATGGATTGTCGGCTCCTGGGCCCAGTGATCTCCTGGTGTATGGAGTGTCAGCTCCTGGGCCCGGTGATCTCCTGGTGTATGGAGTGTCAGCTCCTGGGCCCGGTGATCTCCTGGTGTATGGAGTGTCAGCTCCTGGGCCCGGTCATTTCCTGGTGTATGGAGTGTCAGCTCCTGGGCCCGGTCATCTCCTGGTGTATGGAGTGTCAGCTCCTGGGCCTGGTCATCTCCTGGTGTATGGAGTGTCAGCTCCTGGGCCCGGTCATCTCCTGGTGTATGGAGTGTCAGCTCCTGGGCCCGGTCATCTCCTGGTGTATGGAGTGTCAGCTCCTGGGCCCGGTGATCTCCTGGTGTATGGAGTGTCAGCTCCTGGGCCCGGTGACCTCGGTGATCTCCTGGTGTATGTAGTGTTTGCCCCTTGGCCCGGTGATCTCCTGGTGTATGGAGTGTCAGCTCCTGGGCTCGGTGATCTCTTGGTGTATGGAGTGTCAGCTCCTGGGCCCGGTGATCTCTTGGTGTATGTAGTGTCAGCTCCTGGGCCCGGTGATCTCTTGGTGTATGGAGTGTCAGCTCCTGGGCCCGGTGATCTCCTGGTGTATGGAGTGTCAGCTCCTGGGCCCGGTGATCTCCTGGTGTATGGAGTGTCAGCTCCTGGGCCCGGTCATCTCCTGGTGTATGGAGTGTTGGCCCCTGGGCCCGGTCATCTACTGGTGTATGGAGTGTCAGCTCCTGGGCCCAGTGATCTCCTGGTGTATGGAGTGTCAGCTCCTGGGCCCGTTGAGGCTGTGGCCTGGCTGATCTCCAGGTGTATGGAGGGTGTGGAGGACGTTCCATTCCTGTGCGCCTTAAGGCGGTGAATGCTTGTGAGATGCTGCACGGCCCTCCCTGCGCCCGGGGCCACACATGCCGCAGCGGCCGGGGAGGGGGAGAGGGGACTGCAGGGCCCCCAGGAGGAAGTGAGTCATGTGACCCCCACAGCACTTTGCAGTCTTGTATCCCAGGATGTAGTGAGATGTATCATGTGACTTCTCTTAGGTGTTCTGATTGGCTCTCCCTGTTATCTAGTGTCTGTCATGCAGGGAACTGTGTCATGTGACCCCTCTTCTGCTTATTGGTCAAAAATCCTTGAGGCGCTATGGCTGGCCGGTCTCTCCCCCCTTCCCTCATACAGCCGGGGTCTCTCCCCCCTTCCCTCATACAGCCGGGGTCTCTCCCCCCTTCCCTCATACAGCCGGGGTCTCTCTCTCCCCTTCCCTCATACAGCCGGGGTCTCTCTCTCCCCTTCCCTCATACAGCCGGGGTCTCTCTCTCCCCTTCCCTCATACAGCCGGGGTCTCTCTCCCCTTCCCTCATACAGCCGGGGTCTCTCTCACCCCTTCCCTCATACAGCCGGGGTCTCTCTTCCCTTCCCTCATACAGCCGGGGTCTCTCTCCCCCCTTCCCTCATACAGCCGGGGTCTCTCTCTCCCCTTCCCTCATACAGCCGGGGTCTCTCTTCCCTTCCCTCATACAGCCGGGGTCTCTCTCCCCCCTTCCCTCATACAGCCGGGGTCTCTCTCCCCTTCCCTCATACAGCCGGGGTCTCTCTTCCCCCTTGCCTCATACAGCCGGGGTCTCTCTCTCCCCTTCCCTCATACAGCCGGGGTCTCTCTTCCCTTCCCTCATACAGCCGGGGTCTCTCTTCCCTTCCCTCATACAGCCGGGGTCTCTCTCTTCCCTTCCCTCATACAGCCGGGGTCTCTCTCTCCCCTTCCCTCATACAGCCGGGGTCTCTCCCCTTCCCTCATACAGCCGGGGTCTCTCTCTTCCCTTCCCTCATACAGCCGGGGTCTCTCTCTCCCCTTCCCTCATACAGCCGGGGTCTCTCTTCCCTTCCCTCATACAGCCGGGGTCTCTCTCTCCCCTTCCCTCATACAGCCGGGGGTCTCTCTTCCCTTCCCTCATACAGCCGGGGGTCTCTCTTCCCTTCCCTCATACAGCCGGGGGTCTCTCTCCCCTTCCCTCATACAGCAGGGGGGTCTCTTCCCTCACACAGCTTGGCTCTCCCCCTATACAGCCGGGGTCTCTCTCCCCTTCCCTCATACAGCCGGGGGGGTCTCTTCCCTCATACAACCGTGGGGGGTCTCTTCCCTCACACAGCTGGGCTCTCTCCCCCCATACAGCCGGGGGTCTCTTCCCTTCCCTCATACAGCCGGGGGTCTCTCTTCCCTTCCCTCATACAGCCGGGGGTCTCTCTTCCCTTCCCCCATACAGCCGGGGTCTCTCTCCCCTTCCCTCATACAGCCGGGGGGGTCTCTTCCCTCATACAGCTGGGGGGGTCTCTTCCCTCACACAGCTGGGCTCTCTCCCCCCATACAGCCGGGGTGTCCCCCCTCCTCGTCCTTCGTCATCTTTTCCTCTTCTCCTGAAATGTTTATTTCTCCGGAACGTTCCTGGGGTCTGTAGTATCCGGCAGCTGCTCCCCCTCCCCCTCCCGTCTGTTATAAGGAGATTACTTACACCCCGGCCCCCAACTTTCCTGACATTGACAGGGAGGATAAAATGGCTTCTTTGTCCTGCCCCAGCGCCACGTCCATTAGTATTAATACCCCGGAGAGCAGAGGATTGTGGGACGCCCAGGTTTATAAGAATTCCTGGATATGAGGAGGCAACGCGCCTCCTGCGCCTCCTCCTCTACCTCAGTGCTGGGGGGGACCAGAAGTATAAGGAGGGTCACCACCAGGCTCTCCCCCAGTATAAGGAGGGTCACCACCAGGCTCTCCCCCAGTATAAGGAGGGTCACCACCGGGCTCTCCCCCAGTATAAGGAGGGTCACCACCAGGCTCTCTCCCCCAGTATAAGGAGGGTCACCACCAGGCTCTCCCCCAGTATAAGGAGGGTCACCACCAGGCTCTCCTCCAGTATAAGGAGGGTCACCACCAGGCTCTCTCCCAGTATAAGGAGGGTCACCACCAGGCTCTCTCTCCCAGTATAAGGAGGGTCACCACCAGGCTCTCTCCCAGTATAAGGAGGGTCACCACCAGGCTCTCCCAGTATAAGGAGGGTCACCACCAGGTTCTCTCCCCCAGTATAAGGAGGGTCACCACCAGGCTCTCTCCCAGTATAAGGAGGGTCACCACCAGGCTCTCTCCCAGTATAAGGAGGGTCACCACCAGGCTCTCTCCCAGTATAAGGAGGGTCACCACCAGGCTCTCCCCCCCCCAGTATACGGAGGGTCACCACCAGGCTCTCTCCCCCCAGTATAAGGAGGGTCACCACCAGGCTCTCCCCCCCAGTATACGGAGGGTCACCACCAGGCTCTCTACCATAATCCTTACAGCATGCATGGGGTCCTCCTTTATGTGTATGGGACCCCTGTTTCCTATAGATGTTGGGCAGTCCTTACACTTGGTTTGATGAATCTCTGAATCCATCCGTAACGATGTCTTCAGGCGGCTCTGACCGTGTCACACAGTAACCGGTGGATGCAGTTAGAGTTCCCCCTTGTCTTTGGTTGTCAGGAAGGGATGGGTCGGCGTGTAAGGAGTAGAGGAGGATTTCTTTTCCTGTAAATGTACAGGAGGGGTTCATAACTTTGTGCACCACATTATCTTGGGGTGGGCGCCGAGTATTGTCAGGCTGTAATAGTGGTGTAATACAGGGATCCAGGGGTCCGAGATGCCCCCATGCTCCCCCTGCTGGGCCAGCTCCATTCAACATTAATGGGGTCATTACTCAAGCATTTCAGTGTTCGCTACAGGGTATATGACCTCATCCAGTATGTCGCCCTCATGTGACCTCATCCAGTATGGCGCCCTCATGTGACTTCAGGAGAGTCACCACCAGGCTCTCTCCCAGTATAAGGAGGGTCACAACCAGGCTCTCTCCCCCAGTATAAGGAGGGTCACCACCAGGCTCTCTCCCAGTATAAGGAGGGTCACCACCAGGCTCCGCCCCAGTATAAGGAGGGTCACCACCAGGCTCTCCCCCAGTATAAGGAGGGTCACCACCAGGCTCTCCCCCAGTATAAGGAGGGTCACCACCAGGCTCTCTCCCCCAGTATAAGGAGGGTCACCACCAGGCTCTCTCCCAGTATAAGGAGGGTCACCACCAGGCTCTCCCCCCCCCCCCCCCCCCCCCCCCCCCCCCCCCCCCCCCCCCCCCAGTATAAGGAGGGTCACCACCAGGCTCTCCCCCAGTATAAGGAGGGTCACCACCAGGCTCTCCCCCAGTATAAGGAGGGTCACCACCAGGCTCTCCCCCCCCCCCCCCCCAGTATAAGGAGGGTCACCACCAGGCTCTCCCAGTATAAGAAGGGTCACCACCAGGCTCTCTCCCAGTATAAGGAGGGTCACCACCAGGCTCTCCCAGTATAAGAAGGGTCACCACCAGGCTCTCTCCCACAGTATAAGGAGGGTCACCACCAGGCTCTCTCCCCCCAGTATAAGGAGGGTCACCACCAGGCTCTCTCCCAGTATAAGGAGGGTCACCACCGGGCTCTCCCCCAGTATAAGGAGGGTCACCACCGGGCTCTCTCCCAGTATAAGGAGGGTCACCACCAGGCTCTCTCCCAGTATAAGGAGGGTCACCACCAGGCTCTCTCCCAGTATAAGGAGGGTCACCACCAGGCTCTCTCCCCCAGTATAAGGAGGGTCACCACCAGGCTCTCCCCCAGTATAAGAAGAGTCACCACCAGGCTCTCTCCCCCAGTATAAGGAGGGTCACCACCAGGCTCCCCCCCCCCCCCAGTATAAGGAGGGTCACCACCAGGCTCTCCCCCAGTATAAGGAGGGTCACCACCAGGCTCCACCCCAGTATAAGGAGGGTCACCACCAGGCTCTCCCCCAGTATAAGGAGGGTCACCACCAGGCTCTCCCAGTATAAGAAGGGTCACCACCGGGCTCTCCCCCAGTATAAGGAGGGTCACCACCAGGCTCTCTCCCCCAGTATAAGGAGGGTCACCACCAGGCTCTCTCCCCCAGTATAAGGAGGGTCACCACCAGGCTCTCTCCCCCAGTATAAGGAAGGTCACCACCAGGCTCTCCCAGTATAAGAAGGGTCACCACCAGGCTCTCTCCCCCAGTATAAGGAGGGTCACCACCAGGCTCTCCCAGTATAAGGAGGGTCACCACCAGGCTCTCTCCCCCAGTATAAGGAGGGTCACCACCAGGCTCTCTCCCAGTATAAGGAGGGTCACCACCAGGCTCTCTCTCCCAGTATAAAGAGGGTCACCACCAGGCTCTCTCCCAGTATAAGGAGGGTCACCACCAGGCTCTCTCCCCCGGTATAAGGAGGGTCACCACCAGGCTCTCCCAGTATAAGGAGGGTCACCACCAGGCTCTCTCCCAGTATAAGGAGGGTCACCACCAGGCTCTCTCCCAGTATAAGGAGGGTCACCACCAGGCTCTCTCCCAGTATAAGGAGGGTCACCACCAGGCTCTCTCCCAGTATAAGGAGGGTCACCACCAGGCTCTCTCCCAGTATAAGGAGGGTCACCACCAGGCTCTCTCCCAGTATAAGGAGGGTCACCACCAGGCTCTCCCCCCCCCCAGTATAAGGAGGGTCACCACCAGGCTCTCCCCCCCAGTATACGGAGGGTCACCACCAGGCTCTCTCCCCCCAGTATAAGGAGGGTCACCACCAGGCTCTCCCCCCCCAGTATACGGAGGGTCACCACCAGGCTCTCTACCATAATCCTTACAGCATGCATGGGGTCCTCCTTTATGTGTATGGCGCCCTGTTTCCTATAGATGTTGGGCAGTCCTTACACTTGGTTTGATGAATCTCTGAATCCATCCGTAACGATGTCTTCAGGCGGCTCTGACCGTGTCACACAGTAACCGGTGGATGCAGTTAGAGTTCCCCCTTGTCTTTGGTTGTCAGGAAGGGATGGGTCGGCGTGTAAGGAGTAGAGGAGGATTTCTTTTCCTGTAAATGTACAGGAGGGGTTCATAACTTTGTGCACCACATTATCTTGGGGTGGGCGCCGAGTATTGTCAGGCTGTAATAGTGGTGTAATACAGGGATCCAGGGGTCCGAGATGCCCCCATGCTCCCCCTGCTGGGCCAGCTCCATTCAACATTAATGGGGTCATTACTCAAGCATTTCAGTGTTCGCTACAGGGTATATGACCTCATCCAGTATGTCGCCCTCATGTGACCTCATCCAGTATGGCGCCCTCATGTGACTTCATCCAGTATGGCGCCCTCATGTGACCTCATCCAGTATGGCGCCCTCATGTGACCTCATCCAGTATGGCGCCCTCATGTGATCTCATCCAGTATGGCGCCCTCGTGTGACTTCATCCAGTATGGCGCCCTCATGTGACCTCATCCAGTATGGCGCCCTCATGTGACCTCATCCAGTATGGCGCCCTCATATGACCTCATCCAGTATGGCGCCCTCATATGACCACATGTGACCTCATCCAGTATGGCACCCTCATACCTCATATGACCTCATCCAGTATGGCACCCTCATGTGACCTCATCCAGTATGGCACCCTCATACCTCATATGACCTCATCCAGTATGGCGCTCTCATGTGACCTCATTCAGTATGGCGCCCTCCTGTGACCTCATCCAGTATGGCGCCCTCTTGTGACCTCATCCAGTATGGCGCCCTCCTGTGACCTCATCCAGTATGGCGCCCTCTTGTGACCTCATCCAGTATGGCGCCCTCCTGTGACCTCATCCAGTATGGCGCCCTCCTGTGACCTCATCCAGTATGGCGCCCTCATGTGACCTCATCCAGTATGGCGCCCTCTTGTGACCTCATCCAGTATGGCGCCCTCCTGTGACCTCATCCAGTATGGCGCCCTCCTGTGACCTCATCCAGTATGGCGCCCTCATGTGACCTCATCCAGTATGGCGCCCTCATGTGACCTCATCCAGTATGGCGCCCTCATGTGACCTCATCCAGTATGGCGCCCTCATGTGACCTCATCCAGTATGGCGCCCTCATGTGACCTCATCCAGTATGGCGCCCTCCTGTGACCTCATCCAGTATGGCGCCCTCCTGTGACCTCATCCAGTATGGCGCCCTCCTGTGACCTCATCCAGTATGGCGCTCTCATGTGACCTCATCCAGTATGGCGCCCTCATGTGACCTCATCCAGTATAGTGCCCTCATGTGACCTCATCCAGCATGGCGTCCTCATGTGACCTCATCCAGTATGGCGCCCTCATGTGACTTCATCCAGTATGGCGCCCTCCTGTGACCTCATGTGACCCCATCCAGTATGGCACCCTCATACCTCATATGACCTCATCCAGTATGGCACCCTCATCCAGTATGGCGCCCTCATATGACCACATGTGACCTCATCCAGTATGGCACCCTCATACCTCATATGACCTCATCCAGTATGGCGCCCTCATGTGACCTCATCCAGTATGGCACCCTCATACCTCATGTGACCTCATCCAGAATGGCGCCCCCTGTGGCAACCTCACTCACTGACGTTGTTCTTCTTTCACAGAGAAGCTAGTAGTCATCACCGTGGCCACAGACACCACAGAGGGTTACCAGCGCTTCCTCCGGACCGCCCGCCACTTCAACTACACAGTGAAGGTGAGGTCTCCTCCCGTCTGCCATGTTTAATATCCCACCTGGCGGACTCTCTGACTCTTCCTTCTCTTCCGCAGACTCTGGGGTTGGGACAGGAATGGAAGGGCGGTGACGTGGCTCGTACAGTGGGCGGAGGGCAGAAGGTGCGCTGGCTGAAGGAGGCGCTGGAGGAGTACCGGGAGGAGGAGGACCGGATCATCATGTTTGTAGACAGGTGAGTGATCAGGTGACTGGCGGGGGCGATAGGGGTGGGGGGGGGTCTGTGACCTTCTGACCCTCTCTGTCCTCCATCTTTCCCTCAGCTATGACGTCGTCCTGGCTGGGAGCCCCATTGAGCTGCTGTGGAAGTTCGGCCAGTTCGATAACAAGGTGGTCTTCTCTGCCGAGGGCTTCTGCTGGCCGGACTGGTCCCTGGCCGAGAAATACCCTCCGGTCAGCAACGGCAAACGCTTCCTGAACTCCGGAGGTGAGAGCAGCGCCATCTTTACTGGTCATGTGACATTAGTTTGCCGGTAGTGACCCCGTGTCTGTTCCCGCAGGGTTCATGGGTTACGCCCCGCAGCTCTACCGCATCGTCCAGCTCTGGAAATTCAAGGATGATGACGACGACCAATTGTTCTACACCAAAGTGTATCTGGACGAGGAGTTCAGGGTAAGATGTCCCCCGCCCCTGCTGCGGTGCCCAGGGAGCCCAGCAAGTACCCCTGCTGCAGTTACTGGGGAGGGTGAACTCTCTGACCTCTCACCTCTCATTGTCACTAGGAAAAGTTCAGCATCGGCCTCGACCACAAGTCCAAGATCTTCCAGAACCTGAATGGAGCCATCGGTAGGTGGGGGGCGTCAAGTGTCTTAAGCCGAGACCTCGCTGTGACATCACGGAGGGGGGTTCTAAAGCTACACCTTGACATCATGGGGGGACGGTGTGTCCTAAGCCAAGACCATGCTGTGATAGCACAGGGGGAGTCCTAAGGCGAGACCACGCCGTGACATCATGGGGGGATGGTGTGTCCTAAACCGAGACCACGCTGTGACATCACCGGGGGTCCTAAGGCGAGACCACGCCGTGACATCATGGGGGGATGATGTGTCCTAAACCGAGACCACGCTGTGACATCACCGGGGGTCCTAAGGCGAGACCACGCCATGACATCATGGGGGGGATGGTGTGTCCTAAGCTGAGACCATGCTGGGACATCACAGGGGTAGGGTATGTCCTAAACCGAGACCACGCTGTGACAGCACAGGGGGAGGGTGTGTCCTAAACCGAGACCACGCTGTGACATCACCGGGGGGTCCTAAGCTGAGACCATGCTGGGACATCACAGGGGTAGGGTGTGTCCTAAACCGATACAACGCTGTGACATCACCGAGGGGTCCTAAGGCGAGACCATGCCGTGACATCATGGGGGGATGGTGTGTCCTTAACCGAGACCATGCTTTGACAGCACAGGGGAAGGGTGTGTCCTAAACCGAGACCACAGTGTGACATCACAGGGGGAGGGGGTGTCTTAAGCCAAGACCACGCCTGTACGGCCATGATGCAAGGTAACGTCCGCCTCTTTTCTCACAGATGAGGTTGTAATGAAGTTCGACAAGAACAAAGTCCGAGCACGAAACGTGGCGTATGACACCATGCCAGTTGTCATCCACGGGAACGGACCCACCAAGGTACTGTCCCCCCTGAGGGGGCCCCACCAGTCTCCCCCAGCACCCCAGGGGGCCCCACCAATCTCTCCCAGCACCCCGGGGGCCCCACCTCAGTCTCCCTGAGCACCTCCAGGTACCTGACCCCAATTTCTCTACAGCTGCAGCTGAACTATCTGGGGAACTATGTACCCAATGCCTGGACACACGAGGGCGGCTGTGAGGTGTGCGACGACGACCTGCTCGACCTCTCTGAGGTGGAGGTGAGTGCAGCCCCTTAATATTTATTTACACCAGTCACCTCCAGAGCTGCACTCACTATTCTGCTGTTACATCGTGTCTTATCCTCCTCCAGAGCTGCACTCACTATTCTGCTGTTACATCGTGTCTTATCCTCCTCCAGAGCTGCACTCACTATTCTGCTGTTACATCGTGTCTTATCCTCCTCCAGAGCTGCACTCACTATTCTGCTGTTACATCGTGTCTTGTACTCCAGAGCTGCACTCACTATTCTGCTGTTACATCATGTCTCATCATCCTCCAGAGCTGCACTCACTATTCTGCTCTTACATCGTCTCATCCTCCTCTAGAGCTGCACTCACTATTCTGCTGTTACATCATGTCTCATCCTCCTCCAGAGCTGCACTCACTATTCTGCTGTTACATCGTGTCTTATACTGCAGAGCTGCACTCACTATTCTGCTGTACAGTGCAGTGGAGCAGCTGTGTCCCAGGACTGATGGGTTTTGTTCCTTGCAGGACGAGGAGCTGCCCCGGGTGCTGCTGGCCGCGTTCATCGAGCAGCCGACACCGTTCCTGCCACAGTTCTTGGAAAAACTGCTGACTGTAAACTACCCACGTAGCCGGCTGTCCCTCTACATCCACAACAGTGTAAGTTACAGCCGCCTCCTCCTGTCACACAGACCCGGCAGCAGCCACCGCTTCCTCCCGTCACACAGACCTGGCAGCAGCCGCCTCCTCCCGTCACACAGACCTGGCAGCAGCCGCCTCCTCCCGTCACACAGACCTGGCAGCCACCGCTGGCGCTGATCACTGCTGATCTTATATTATTATATGTTATAATATATATGTTTTCCCGCAGGAGGTTTACCATGAGAAGCACATCCAGAGTTTCTTTGAAAGCCACAAGGATGAGTTTCCGAGCATCAAGGTGGTGGGTCCTGAGGAGGCACTGAGCGAGGGCGAGGCCAGAGACATGGGCATGTGAGTACAGGGGGCGGAGCCTTATCCAATGATCCGGCACCTTCCTCTAGTTTGGACTAATGCATGCTGTGTGTGTGACAGGGACCTGTGCCGGCAGGATGAGACCTGTCACTACTACTTCAGTGTGGACGCCAACGTGGTGCTGACCAACCCGGACACCCTGTACATCCTAATCCAGGAGAACCGGTAAGAGGAGGGGCCACAGTCTGGGGGAGGAGCCACTGTATGGGGCAGGGGCCCTAATTGTCCCATCTGTCCTGACCACCATATCCTCTCCTTACAGGAAAATCATCTCCCCCATGGTGTCTCGCAGTGGGAAACTGTGGTCAAACTTCTGGGGCGCGCTGAGCCCTGAGGGGTACTACGCCCGATCCGAGGACTATGTGGATATTGTGCAGGGAAAGAGGATGTAAGTAGAACACCCTGCAGGGGGCGGGCTCATAGTACCTCCTATCTGTATCACCCTGCAGGGGGCGGGCTTATAGTTCCTCCTATCTGTATCACCCTGCAGGGGGCGGGCTCATAGCTCCTCCTATCTGCATCATCCTGCAGGGGGCGGGCTCATAGCTCCTCCCATCTGTATCACCCTGCAGGGGGCGGGCTCATAGTTCCTCCTATCTATATCACCCTGCAGGGGGCGGGCTCATAGCTCCTCCTATCTGCATCATCCTGCAGGGGGCGGGCTCATAGCTCCTCCCATCTGTATCACCCTGCAGGGGGCGGGCTCATAGTTCCTCCTATCTGCATCATCCTGCAGGGGGCGGGCTCATAGCTCCTCCTATCTGCATCATCCTGCAGGGGGCGGGCTCATAGTTCCTCCTATCTGTATCACCCTGCAGGGGGCGGGCTCATAGCTCCTCCTATCTGCATCATCCTGCAGGGGGCGGGCTCATAGCTCCTCCCATCTGTATCACCCTGCAGGGGGTGGGCTCATAGCTCCTCCTGTCTATCACCCTGCAGGGGGCGGGCTCATAGCTCCTCCTATCTGTAACACCCTGCAGTGCCCTGGGGCGACCTCAAAGCTTCTATCTGTATCACCCTGCAGTGGAAGGAGCTTACACCTCTTCTGTATGTCTTGTAGTGGGGTGTGGAATGTCCCGTACCTCTCCGCTGTTTACCTAGTAAAGGGACAGACTCTTCGTCAGGAGTTTTTGCGCAAGAACATCTTCACGCTGTCAGGTGTGGACCCAGACATGTCGTTTTGTAAGAGCGCAAGAGAAAAGGTAGGTGACGTGATTGTGATCTCTGGGGTGCAGCCATGATTGATTTTTGGGTGCAGTCTTGTCATTGTTTCCTGTTTGGCAATTAATCTCGGAGTGCAGTCTTGTAGTTGTTTCCTGTTTGGCGATGAATCTCGGGGTGCAGTCTTGTAGTTGTTTCCTGTTTGGCGATGAATCTCAGGGTGCAGTCTTGTAGCTGTTTCCTGTTTGGCGATGAATCTCGGGGTGCAGTCTTGTAGCTGTTTCCTGTTTGGTGATGAGTCTCGGGGTGCAGTATTGTAGCTGCTTCCTGTTTGGCAATTAGTCTCGGGGTGTAGTCTTGTCATTGTTTCCTGTTTGGCGATGAGTCTCGGGGGGGGTATTTTGTAGCTGCTTCCTGTTTGGTGATGAGTCTCGGGTGGGGGGGGGATTTTGTAGCTGCTTCTTGTTTGGTGATGAGTCTCTGGGTGCAGTATTGCAGCTGTTTCCTGTTTGGCGATGAGTCTCAGGTTGCAGTGTTGTAGCTGCTTCCTGTTTGGTGATGAGTCTCGGGGTGCAGTCTTGTAGCTGCTTCCTGTTTGGTGATCAGTCTCGGGGTGCAGTCTTGTAGCTGCTTCTTGTTTGGTGATGAGTCTCGGGGTGCAGTCTTGTAGCTGTTTCCTGTTTGGCGATGAGTCTCGGGGGGGGTATTTTGTAGCTGCTTCCTGTTTGGTGATGAGTCTCGGGGTGCAGTCTTGTAGCTGCTTCCTGTTTGGTGATGAGTCTCGGGGTGCAGTCTTGTAGCTGTTTCCTGTTTAGCGGTTAGTCTCGGGGTGCAGTCTTGTAGCTGCTTCCTGTTTGGTGATGAGTCTCGGGGGGGGGGGGATTTTGTAGCTGCTTCTTGTTTGGCGATGAGTCTCGGGGAGCAGTCTTGTAGCTGCTTCCTGTTTGGTGATGAGTCTCGGGGTGCAGTCTTGTAGCTTTTTCCTGTTTAGCGATTAGTCTGGGGGGGGGGATTTTGTAGCTGCTTCTTGTTTGGCGATGAGTCTCGGGGTGCAGTCTTGTAGCTGCTTCCTGTTTGGTGATGAGTCTCTGGGTGCAGTATTGCAGCTGTTTCCTGTTTGGCGATGAGTCTCAGGGTGCAGTGTTGTAGCTGCTTCCTGTTTGATCATGAGACTCGGGGTGAAGTATTGTAGCTGCTTCCTGTTTGGCGATTAGTCTCGGGGTGCAGTTTTGTCATTGTTTCCTGTTGGGCGATGAGTCTCGGGGGGGGGGGGGGGGTATTTTGTAACTGCTTCCTGTTTGGTGATGAGTCTCGGGGGGGGGGGGGATTTTGTAGCTGCTTCTTGTTTGGTGATGAGTCTCGGGGTGCAGTCTTGTAGCTGCTTCCTGTTTGGTGATGAGTCTCAGGGTGCAGTGTTGTAGCTGCTTCTTGTTTGGTGATGAGTCTCGGGGTGCAGTCTTGTAGCTGCTTCCTGTTTGGTGATGAGTCTCGGGGGGGGGGGGGGGGGATTTTGTAGCTGCTTCTTGTTTGGTGATGAGTCTCAGGGTGCAGTGTTGTAGCTGCTTCTTGTTTGGTGATGAGTCTCGGGGTGCAGTCTTGTAGCTGCTTCCTGTTTGGTGATGAGTCTCGAGGTGCAGTCTCATGATCGCCTCCTCTTCTCACCCACAGAGCGTTTTCCTGCACATCAGTAACAGGGATGACTTTGGGCGCCTGATCTCCACCTCCAAGTACAACATCACTGACCGTCTACACAGCGACTTGTGGCAGATCTTCGAGAACCCTGTGGTGAGGAGCTGCTCTCCATCCCACCCCCCCCAATAATGGCCGCCTCTCCCCTCCCCCCAGCGTGTGACATTGTCTTCTCTTTCCAGGACTGGAAGGAGAAATACATCCATGAGAATTACTCCCGGATCTTCGAGGAGGATTATTACGAGCAGGTAAGAGACAAGATGGCAGCAGGAAGGGGGGAGGGGGGGTATAACAAAATAGCACTATGTGCAGTGTTTGATGGAGTTGTCACTCTCTGTAGCCGTGTCCCGATGTCTACTGGTTCCCCATCTTCAAGGATGTCATGTGTGACGAGTTTGTAGAAGAGATGGAGAACTTTGGCAAATGGTCAGGGGGCAAGAATGAGGTGAGGACCAAAACCAGGTATAACCTTATATATAGCATGGCGTGTGTGTAGTATACTGTGTATAACATGGTGTGTGTATAGTATACTGTGTATAATATGGTGTGTGTATAGTATACTGTGTATAATATGGTGTGTGTGTATAGTATACTGTGTATAACATTATATATAGCATGGCGTGTGTATAGTATACTGTGTATAACATGGTGTGTGTATAGTATACTGTGTATAACATGGTATGTGTATAGTATACTGTGTATAATATGGTGTGTGTGTATAGTGTACTGTGTATAACATGGTGTGTGTGTATAGTATACTGTGTATAACATGGTGTGTGTGTGTGTGTATAATATACTGTGTATAACATGGTGTGTGTATAGTATACTGTGTATAACATGGTGTGTGTGTGTATAGTGTACTGTGTATAACATGGTGTGTGTGTGTGTGTGTATAGTATACTGTGTATAATATTGTGTGTGTGTGTATATAGTATACTGTGTATAACATTGTGTGTGTGTGTGTGTGTGTGTGTGTATATATATAGTATACTGTGTATAACATGGTGTGTGTGTGTGTGTGTGTATATAGTATACTGTGTATAACATGGTGTGTGTGTGTATAGTGTACTGTGTATAACATGGTGTGTGTGTATAATATACTGTGTATAACATGGTGTGTGTATAGTATACTGTGTATAACATGGTGTGTGTGTGTGTGTGTATAGTATACTGTGTATAACATGGTGTGTGTGTATATAGTATACTGTGTATAACATGGTGTGTGTGTGTATAGTATACTGTGTATAACATATATAACATGGTATGTGTATAGTATACTGTGTATAATATAGTGTGTGTGTGTGTGTATAGTATACTGTGTATAACATGGTGTGTGTGTGTGTGTGTGTGTGTATAGTGTACTGTGTATAACATGGTGTGTGTGTATAATATACTGTGTATAACATGGTGTGTGTATAGTATACTGTGTATAACATGGTGTGTGTGTGTGTGTGTATAGTATACTGTGTATAACATGGTGTGTGTGTCTGTATAGTATACTGTGTATAACATATATAACATGGTGTGTGTATAGTATACTGTGTATAACATGGTGTGTGTGTGTATAGTATACTGTGTATAACATGGTGTGTGTGTGTATAGTATACTGTGTATAACATGGTGTGTGTGTGTATAGTATACTGTGTATAACATGGTGTGTGTGTGTGTGTATAGTGTACTGTGTATAACATTGTGTGTGTGTGTATAGTATACTGTGTATAACATGGTGTGTGTATAGTGTACTGTGTATAACATGGTGTGTGTGTGTATAGTGTACTGTGTATAACATGGTGTGTGTGTGTATAGTATACTGTGTATAATATGGTGTGTGTGTGTGTGTATATAGTATACTGTGTATAACATGGTGTGTGTGTGTGTGTGTATAGTATACTGTGTATAACATGGTGTGTGTGTGTATAATATACTGTGTATAACATGGTGTGTGTGTGTATAGTATACTGTGTATAACATATATAACATGGTATGTGTATAGTATACTGTGTATAATATAGTGTGTGTGTGTGTGTATAGTATACTGTGTATAACATATATAACATGGTGTGTGTATAGTATACTGTGTATATCACGGTGTGTGTATAGTATACTGTGTATAATATGGTGTGTGTGTGTATATAGTATACTGTGTATAACATGGTGTGTGTGTGTGTATAGTGTACTGTGTATAACATGGTGTGTGTATAGTATACTGTGTATAACATATAACATGGTGTGTGTGTATAGTATACTGTGTATAACATGGTGTGTGTGTATAGTATACTGTGTATAATATAGTGTGTGTGTATAGTATACTGTGTATAACATATATTACATGGTGTGTGTGTATAGTATACTGTGTATAACATGGTGTGTGTATAGTATACTGTGTATAATATAGTGTGTGTGTATAGTATACTGTGTATAACATATATAACATGGTGTGTGTATAGTATACTGTGTATAATATAGTGTGTGTGTATAGTATACTGTGTATAACATATATAACATGGTGTGTGTATAGTATACTGTGTATAACATGGTGTGTGTGTGTATAGTATACTGTGTATAACATGGTGTGTGTGTGTATAGTGTACTGTGTATAACATGGTGTGTGTGTGTATAGTATACTGTGTATAATATGGTGTGTGTGTGTGTATATAGTATACTGTGTATAACATGGTGTGTGTGTGTGTATAGTATACTGTGTATAACATGGTGTGTGTGTGTGTGTATAGTGTACTGTGTATAACATGGTGTGTGTGTATAGTATACTGTGTATAATATGGTGTGTGTGTGTGTGTATATAGTATACTGTGTATAACATGGTGTGTGTGTGTGTATAGTATACTGTGTATAACATGGTGTGTGTGTATAGTGTACTGTGTATAACATGGTGTGTGTGTGTGTGTGTATAATATACTGTGTATAACATGGTGTGTGTGTGTATAGTATACTGTGTATAACATGGTGTGTGTGTGTATAGTATACTGTGTATAACATATATAACATGGTATGTGTATAGTATACTGTGTATAATATAGTGTGTGTGTGTGTATAGTATACTGTGTATAACATATATAACATGGTGTGTGTATAGTATACTGTGTATAACATGGTGTGTGTGTGTGTATAGTATACTGTGTATAACATGGTGTGTGTGTGTGTATAGTATACTGTGTATAACATATATAACATGGTGTGTGTATAGTATACTGTGTATAACATGGTGTGTGTGTGTGTGTATAATATACTGTGTATAACATGGTGTGTGTGTGTATAGTATACTGTGTATAACATATATAACATGGTGTGTGTATAGTATACTGTGTATAACATGGTGTGTGTATAGTATACTGTGTATAATATGGTGTGTGTGTGTATATAGTATACTGTGTATAACATGGTGTGTGTGTATAGTGTACTGTGTATAACATGGTTTGTGTGTGTGTATAATATACTGTGTATAACATGGTGTGTGTATAGTATACTGTGTATAACATGGTGTGTGTGTGTGTGTGTATAGTATACTGTGTATAACATGGTGTGTGTGTATAGTGTACTGTGTATAACATGGTGTGTGTGTGTGTGTATAATATACTGTGTATAACATGGTGTGTGTATAGTATACTGTGTATAACATATATAACATGGTGTGTGTATAGTATACTGTGTATAACATGGTGTGTGTGTGTAGTATACTGTGTATAACATGGTGTGTGTGTGTGTGTATAGTATACTGTGTATAACATATATAACATGGTGTGTGTATAGTATACTGTGTATAACATGGTGTGTGTATAGTATACTGTGTATAACATATATAACATGGTGTGTGTATAGTATACTGTGTATAACATGGTGTGTGTGTATAGTATACTGTGTATAACATGGTGTGTGTATAGTATACTGTGTATAACATATATAACATGGTGTGTGTATAGTATACTGTGTATAACATGGTGTGTGTATAGTATACTGTGTATAACATATATAACATGGTGTGTGTATAGTATACTGTGTATAATATAGTGTGTGTGTATAGTATACTGTGTATAACGTATATAACATGGTGTGTGTATAGTATACTGTGTATAACATGGTGTGTGTATAGTATACTGTGTATAATATAGTGTGTGTGTATAGTATACTGTGTATAACATATATAACATGGTGTGTGTATAGTATACTGTGTATAACATGGTGTGTGTGTATAGTGTACTGTGTATAACATGGTGTGTGTGTGTGTGTATAATATACTGTGTATAACATGGTGTGTGTATAGTATACTGTGTATAACATATATAACATGGTGTGTGTATAGTATACTGTGTATAACATGGTGTGTGTGTGTGTATAGTATACTGTGTATAACATATATAACATGGTGTGTGTATAGTATACTGTGTATAACATGGTGTGTGTATAGTATACTGTGTATAACATATATAACATGGTGTGTGTATAGTATACTGTGTATAACATGGTGTGTGTATAGTATACTGTGTATAACATGGTGTGTGTGTATAGTATACTGTGTATAATATAGTGTGTGTGTGTATAGTATACTGTGTATAACACGGTGTGCGTCTGTATAGTATACTGTATATTACGCTGTGTGTATATTATTGGCACCATGAAGTGTACGTCCCTAATGTGAATTATTTTTCCCCAGGACAAGCGGCTGGCGGGGGGCTATGAGAGTGTGCCCACCGTGGACATCCACATGACACAGGTGGGGTACCAGGAGGAGTGGCTGAAGTTCCTGCAGGAATACATCGCCCCCGTCACCGAGAAGCTCTTCCCTGGATATTACACTAAGGTAACAGCTGCCCCCGTTCTCGCCTTCTATGACCCCTGACCTCTATGCTCACTGCCACCACCTTCTTCTTAGGCCAAGGCATTACTGAACTTCATTGTGCGATACCGACCGGATGAGCAGCCCTCCCTGCGGCCGCACCACGACTCCTCTACCTTCACCATTAACATCGCCCTCAACCACAAGGAGATCGACTATGAGGTGAGTCATGTGACCCCAGGGGCTGGTGTACTATGGCGTCAGCCCCCGCAGTCACAGATACAGTCACAGAGTATCAGGATGATGGTGGTTGTGGTGGTCCCAGCCTCCCAGGTATCAGGATGATGGTGGTTGTGGCGGTCCCAGGCCTCTCCAGGTATCAGGATGATGGTGGTTGTGGCGGTCCCAGCCCCCCCAGGTATCAGGATGATGGTGGTTGTGGCGGTCCCAGCCTCCCAGGTATCAGGATGATGGTGGTTGTGGCGGTCCCAGGCCTCTCCAGGTATCAGGAAGATGGTGGTTGTGGCAGTCCCAGCCCCCCAGGTATCAGGATGATGGTGGTTGTGGCGGTCCCAGCCCCCCAGGTATCAGGATGATGGTGGTTGTGGCGGTCCCAGCCCCCCCCAGGTATCAGGATGATGGTGGTTGTGGTGGCTCCAGCCCCCCTGGTATCAGGATCATGGCGGTTGTAGCACCCCCCCCCTCCAGGAATCAGGATGATGGTGGTAGTTGTAGGCTCCCCCCAGGTTTCAGGATGATGGTGGTTGTGGCGGTCTCAGCCCCCCATGTATCAGGATGATGGTGGTTGTGGTGGTCCCAGCTCTCTCCAGGTATCAGGATGATGGTAGTTGTGGCGGTCTCAGCCCCCCAGGTATCAGGATGAGGGTGGTTGTGGCGGTCCCAGCCCCCCAGGTATCAGGATGATGGTGGTTGTGGCGGTCTCAGCCCCCCAGGTATCAGGATGATGGTGGTTGTGGCGGTCTCAGCCCCCCAGGTATCAGGATGATGATGGCAGTTGTGGCGGTCCCAGCCCCCCAGGTATCAGGATGATGGTGGTTGTGGCGGTCCCAGCCCCCCAGGTATCAGGATGATGGTGGTTGTGGCGGTCCCAGCCCTCTCCAGGTATCAGGATGATGATGGTGGTTGTGGCAGTCCCAGCCCTCTCCAGGTATCAGGATGATGATGGTGGTTGTGGCGGTCTCAGCCCTCTCCAGGTATCAGGATGATGATGGCAGTTGTGGCGGTCCCAGCCCTCTCCAGGTATCAGGATGATGATGGTTGTGGCGGTCCTAGCCCCCCAGGTATCAGGATGATGGTGGTTGTGGCGGTCTCAGCCCTCTCCAGGTATCAGGATGATGGTGGTTGTGGTGGTCTCAGCACCCCAGGTATCAGGATGATGATGATGGTAGTTGTGGCGGTCCCAGCCCTCTCCAGGTATCAGGATGATGATGGCAGTTGTGGCGGTCCCAGCCCTCTCCAGGTATCAGGATGATGGTGGTTGTGGCGGTCTCAGCCCTCTCCAGGTATCAGGATGATGATGGCAGTTGTGGTGGTCTCAGCACCCCAGGTATCAGGATGATGATGATGGCAGTTGTGGCGGTCCCAGCCCTCTCCAGGTATCAGGATGATGGTGGTTGTGGCGGTCCCAGCCCTCTCCAGGTATCAGGATGATGGTGGTTGTGGCGGTCTCAGTCCCCACACTAACACTGAGTCTCCTCCACAGGGTGGCGGCTGCAGGTTCATCCGCTACAATTGCCGCGTTGAGTCTCCTCGGAAAGGATGGTCCCTGATCCACCCTGGGCGCCTGACGCACTACCACGAGGGTCTGCCCACCACCCGGGGAACACGCTACATCATGGTGTCATTTGTGGACCCCTGACCCATGAACTATCCCCCCCAATCTAAAAGGAACATAAGAGGGGAGCGCTCTGACACCCAACATGGTGTCTCCGGCCTCCCTCCATCTCTCGTATGTAAGTGGAGCCATTACCAGAAGCCTCCATGTTACCTGATCCGTAGAGAGGGAGGCGGAGCCAATAGTAGAGCGCGCAGCTCACCGTGCCGGCACTGAGAACGCTTTATACAGAGAATTCGCCGCTATGTACAAAATGCTTTAAATTATTTGCTGCCAATTTTGTTGTTGTTTTTTAATAGAAGTATTTTTAATGAGAACAAATCTGAAATTGTGCAATAAATATTTCCTTACCTGTCTGTCATTTCCTTATCGTCCGGTTACCCCCAGAGCTGTGCTCACTATTCTGCCATTACATCGTGTCTCACCCCCCAGAGCTGCGCTCACTATTCTGCTGTTACATCACGTCTCATCTACCAGAGCTGCACTCGCTTTTCTGCCGTTACATCGCGTGTCATCCACCAGAGCTGCACTCGCTTTTCTGCTCATACATAATGTCAGTTTAGTTTTTATTGGAAACCATTAGTGAGACAGTTCCCTACAGACTCGGCTGAGCGGCTGCAATATGGGAGCAGTACCCAGAATGCAAGAGCAATGTAGACACTGGACAATCCTGAAGATTTCTGCCAGAAGCTGCAGAATAGTGAGTGCAGCTCTGGAGCATAATACATACCAGTACAGGATAACCAATGTATGTACACAGTGATCCTAAGAGAAGAACAGCTAAGTAATAAACATTTTGCAGCCAGTATTTCCTTGGAGCAAGAATATCACAGAACTGTCCCTTCTCTACCTGCAGGGAAGACACTGGAAGCTGAAACTGTGCGCAGTGTCCTGTGACAGATCACAGCAGTCTGTGAGAAGGGAGGTGGGGGCACTGAGCAGTCTGAGAAGAGAGGGGGAGGATGTGGGGGCACTGAGCAGTCTGAGAAGAGAGGGGGAGGATGTGGGGGCACTGAGCAGTCTGAGAAGAGAGGGGGAGGATGTGGGGGCACTGAGCAGTCTGAGAAGAGAGGGGGAGGATGTGGGGGCACTGAGCAGTCTGAGAAGAGAGGGGGAGGATGTGGGGGCACTGAGCAGTCTGAGAAGAGAGGGGGAGGATGTGGGGGCACTGAGCAGTCTGAGAAGAGAGGGGGAGGATGTGGGGGCACTGAGCAGGCTCAGGAGAGAGGGGGAGGATGAAGGGACAGAGCAGTCTGAGAAGAGAGGGGGAGGATGAAGGGACAGAGCAGTCTGAGAAGAGGAGGGGGAGGATGAAGGGACAGAGCAGTCTGAGAAGAGGAGGGGGAGGATGAAGGGACAGAGCAGTCTGAGAAGAGAGGGGGAGGATGAAGGGACAGAGCAGTCTGAGAAGAGAGGGGAGGATGAAGGGACAGCAGTCTGAGAAGAGAGGGGAGGATGAAGGGACAGCAGTCTGAAAAGAGGGAGAGGATGAAGGGACAGCAGTCTGAGAAAAGGGGGAGGATGAAGGGACAGCAGTCTGTGAGGGGGGGATAAAGGGAAAGCAGGCTGAGGAGAGGCGGGTGAAGGAAAAGAGCAGTCGGTGAGAATGGGCACAAAGCAGTCTACGAGAAGAGTGGGGGGCAGCAGTCTGTAAGGATGAAGGGGCACAAAGCAGTATGTGAGGAGAGAAGGGGGAACAGAGCAATCTGAGGAGAAAGGTGGGGAACAGAGCAGTCTGAGAGGAGTAAAAGGTTGAGGGACAGCAGTTTAAGGCAGGGATGGGAAACCTTTGACCTACAATTCCCTTAATGCCCGGACAGGATGGGAATTGTAGTTTTGCAACAGTTAGAGAGTCGAAGATTCCCCATCCCTGGTCTAAGGAGAGGGGTGAGGGACAGCAGTCTGTGAGGAGAGAGGGTGGAGGGATAGAACAGTCTGTGAAGAGAGGATATAGAGTAAGGATAAGGGGATAGTAGTCTAAGAAGAGCGGGTGGAGAGACAATAGTCTGAGGGGGATGAAGGGACAGCAGTCTGAGGAGAAAGGGGGTGGAGGCACAGAGCAGTCTGTGATGAGAAGTTGGATGGGCAGAGCAGTCAGAGTAGAGGGGGTGAAGGAACAGAGCAGTCTGTGAGGAGAAGTTGGATGGGCAGAGCAGTTAGAGGAGAGAGGGGGTGGAGGGACAGAGCAGTCTGTGAGGAGAGGGGGTGAAGGGACAGGACAGCAGTCCGAGCAGAGGGGGTGGAGGGACAGAGCAGTCTGAGGAGGACAAGGGGACAGCAGTCTGTGGAGAGGGGGTGGAGGGACAGCAGTCTGTGAGGAGACAAGGGGTGAAGGGACAGAGCAGTCTGTGAGGAGACAAGGGGTGGAGGGACAGAGCAGTCTGTGAGGAGACAAGGGGTGGAGGGACAGAGCAGTCTGTGAGGAGAAGGTGGATGAACAGAGCAGTCTGTGAGAAGGTGGATGGGCTGAGCAGTCTGTGAGGAATAAGGGGGTGGAGGGACAGTGCAGTCTGTGAGGAGAGAGGGGGTGGAGGGACAGCGCAGTCTGTGAGGAGAAGGATGGGCAGAGGAGAAGCCCTTCTCTCTGCCTTGTCAGCCAGTCTCTTCCCACCAACCAGCTACAGAACAGACAGGACACGTTACGTCTGTTCCGGCCACTGAAATGACACCACAGCGCGGACACCAGAGAAATGTTTTACTTCACATGACTTGAAATGACATTACAAGACAACCGTCTAAATAAACAAGACAGAAACAATCTGTATACATAAAACAGCGGGTCACATCAAGAAAAATAAAATCCTTCATCGTCCTCTACAAGATGGCATGGCTCACGTCCTCCTGAGGTGGATGATGTAACAAGACAAGACTTGGCAGTAGGAGTTCAGAGTGGAGTTCAGAGCGGTGTTCTCCATCTACAGAGCGGTCAGTCTAGTGACCTACAGCAATACAGAGCAGTCCACCCTGAGCCGGTACAGCAGGGATAATACTCATCGTCAGGTCCGGGGAACACCGGTGCTTCACTGTATGGAATGGGCACTAGGTGATCATACAGACAAGATGCCGGCAGCCCTTATGAGCCGATTTCCATTGGGATGGCTGTCTCCACCATTACACCTCTCTATAGGCCATGCAACGACCCAGAAGACCCCGTCACTACGGTCGCTGGCCTGGACATTGGCTTGTTGGCACATAAAGTTTTCTTAATACAATAAAACGGCAGCAATATATGGTCTACATGGTATGGGAACCAACATGGCTCAAATACTGGAGAGGCCAATGTCCACCATGACACCTGTCCTAGGTTACAGCGAGATGATGGACGCCTGTCCTACGCTACTGTGAGATGATTGATGACACCTGTCCTACGTCCCAGTGAGATGATGGAATACGCCTGTCCTAGATTACAGCAAGATTATAGATGACACCTGTCCTATGTCACAGCGAGATGATGGATGACGCCTGTCCTACACTACAGCAAGATGATGGATGACACCGGTCCTACAGTACAGAATGATGATGGATGACGCCTATCCTACAGTACAGCAAGATGATGGATGACGCCTATCCTACACTACAGCAAGATGATGGATGACGCCTGTCCTACACTACAGCAAGATGATGGATAACGCCTATCCTACAGTACAGCAAGATGATGGATGACACCTGTCCTACAGTACAGCGAGATTATGGATGACACCTGTCCTACGTCACAGCAAGATGATGGATAATGCCTGTCCTACACTACAGCAAGCTGATGGATGACACCTGTCCTACGTCACAGCAAGATGATGGATAATGCCTGTCCTACACTACAGCAAGCTGATGGATGACACCTGTCCTACGTTACAGCAAGATGATGGATGACGCCTGTCCTACACTACATCGAGATGATGGATGATAACTGTCCTACACTACAGCAAGCTGATGGATGACACCTGTCCTACGTTACAGCGAGATGATGGACGACACCTGTCCTACGTTACAGCGAGATGATGGACGATACCTGTCCTACGTTACAGCGAGATGATGGATGACACCTGTCCTACGTTACAGCGAGATGATGGATGACACCTGTCCTACGTTACAGCGAGATGATGGATGACACCTGTCCTACGTTACAGCGAGATGATGGACGATACCTGTCCTACATTACAGCGAGATGATGGACGATACCTGTCCTACATTACAGCGAGATGATGGATGACACCTGTCCTACGTTACAGCGAGATGATGGACGATACCTGTCCTACATTACAGCGAGATGATGGACGATACCTGTCCTACATTACAGCGAGATGATGGATGATACCTGTCCTACGTTACAGCGAGATGATGGATGATACCTGTCCTACGTCCCAGAGAGATGGATGACACCTATCACTTCCTGGGGACGTCTTGGTTTTGCTCGTATTCTGATCCATTTTCTTACAACACGACATGACCTGGACACGCCGCCACAATGTGACTTCTACTTCAGTCTTTACCCACCATTCATGGACAAAGAACTTAGGGTGCTGAATGTTTCTCCTCTTTGGGTGTCTGAACCCAAACCCTCCATGTCTTGGAATCTGCCTTCAGTTGCCATCTACGTCAATAGGATAAGGTGATGGGCGTTACAGGGCGTGCACTACTCTCATTCATATGAACAGCGCCTGATCCTGATTTGTGCTTTGATCTTATGACTATGTAATATGGATTTGGCAGTATGAGATGATCCGAAACCTCATGGCATGATCCAGTCTACAAGAACCACCTTCTCAAGACCCGTCCAGGAGCCTGAGATGGTGCAGAAAGTGTCTGACCAGACAAGGAGCAGTGGAGGAACCCTGGAGCAGAGCCTCCTGGCAGTAATCCCTCA
This sequence comes from Dendropsophus ebraccatus, assembly GCF_027789765.1. Lineage (NCBI taxonomy): Eukaryota > Metazoa > Chordata > Amphibia > Anura > Hylidae > Dendropsophus > Dendropsophus ebraccatus. Next base: position 228,855,151 of record NC_091454.1, read on the forward strand.
TGCTTGGTCCCTCTGTCGAGTCCTTGTAGTAAATAGCAGCAAGTGACATTGTTCCTTCTGTGGTTTATAAATCACCTTGTACAGCGGCCGGACGTCCAGCGTCTTATTGCACGGCCTGCCGACCTGTTCCCTCATGGTGGCCTCCAACTCTCCACACACAACTCTGTTCCCAGAATCTCAGGCCGGAGTCCATGGCTCCTCAGGTGTCAGCGGGCCCGGTCATGATCTGCCGCGCGGCCTGAAGAACCCGGTAACGTTCCCGAAGATTCCTCCTCCTGACGTGTTCGTTGGTTATCTCTTGGACGTAGCGAGAGGGGAACCAGCCCTTCTTCCCATCACACAGCCGAATCCCTTCATACCAACCTGGTGTTAGAGAAGAACCAGTCACATATAGGGACAGTATAAAGTGTAAGCTCTGCGAGCTAGCACAGCAGCCATAGAGTACAGCATCACAACTACCCTTCCCCCGCACCTTCAGACGTCTTGCGCAGGACATTGATGATGTCAGATGGCTCGAGGGTCAACTCGTCGGCCTGGGTTGCCATGTACTGCTCCACACAATGGACCTGGGGGCAATCTGAGAACAAAGACACCAGAATGACATCATCATCTCACCCATGTGTAACTATGACATCACCAAACAATGGAAGAAACTCACCCCAGTCCTCATAGATCGTATCACAGCCCGACAACGAGTCACTGTTCTTACTGGGGAAGGCGGCAACCCACCGATGCAGATCAGACCTGTACAGATAGAAGAGATACAGAAGAGAGTGATGAGGCTCCACATATCACCCTGCAGTGGGCAGGCTCATAGCTCCTATCTGTATCACCCTGCAGGGGGCGGGCTCATAGCCCCTCCTATCTGTATCACCCTGTAGGGGGCAGGCTCATAGCTCCTCCTATCTGTATCACCCTGCAGGGGGCGGGCTCATAGCTCCTCCTATCTGTATCACCCTGCAAGGGTCGGGCTCATAGCTCCTCCTATCTGTATCACCCTGCAGGGGGCGGGCTCATAGCTCCTCCTATCTGTATCACCCTGCAGTGGGCGGGCTCATAGCTCCTCCTATCTGTATCACCCTGCAGGAGGGGGTGGGCTCATAGCTCCTCCTATCTGTATCACCCTGCAGGGGTCGGGCTCATAGCTCCTCCTATCTATCACCCTGCAGGGGGCGGGCTCATAGCTCCTCCTATCTGTATCACCCTGCAGGGGTCGGGCTCATAGCTCCTCCTATCTGTATCACCCTGCAGGGGTCGGGCTCATAGCTCCTCCTATCTGTATCACCCTGCAGTGGGCGGGCTCATAGCTCCTCCTATCTGTATCACCCTGCAGAGGGCGGACTCATAGCTCCTCCTATCTTTATCACCCTGCAGGAGGGGGCAGGCTCATAGCTCCTATCTGTATCACCCTGCAGGAGGGGGTGGGCTCATAGCTCCTCCTATCTGTATCACCCTGCAGGGGGCGGGCTCATAGCTCCTCCTATCTGTATCACCCTGTAGGGGGCGGGCTCATAGCTCCTCCTATCTGTATCACCCTGCAGGGGGCGGGCTCATAGCTCCTCCTATCTGTATCACCCTGCAGGGGGCGGGCTCATAGCTCCTGTCTGTATCACCCTGCAGGGGGCGAGGCTTATAGCTCCTCCTATCTGTATCACCCTGCAGGGGGCGGGCTCATAGCTCCTCCTATCTGTATCACCCTGCAGGGGGCGGGCTCATAGCTCCTGTCTGTATCACCCTGCAGGGGGCGAGGCTTATAGCTCCTCCTATCTTTATCACCCTGCAGAAGGGGGTGGGCTCATAGCTCCTCCTATCTTTATCACCCTGCAGGGGGCTGAGGGTCATAGCTCTCATCTGTATCACCCTGCAGGGGGCGGGCTCTTTCTATCACCCTGAGGGGGAGAAGTTCCTTACTGCGTGGGTGCTTTAAAAAGCCGATCGCAAGTTTTCTTCTGGTGATTCTCTAGAAGGATGAGGAAGAAGCTGTTCTCCATTGTGGGGCAGGACTGGACCTGGACCAGGGAGCGATGTGCATAATCCAAAACAACGTGCCTGTCAGAGCTGGGACAGAAATGATGGGGAAACATTTAATGTAAAGAGTAAAGAGTGATGATGTATATAAGAGGAGAGGAGTGATGATGTATATAAGAGGAGAGGAGTGATGATGTATATAAGAGGAGAGGAGAGGAGAGATGATGTATATAAGAGGAGAGGAGAGGAGAGATGATGTATATAAGAGGAGAGGAGAGATGATGTATATAAGAGGAGAGGAGAGGAGAAATGATGTATATAAGAGGAGAGGAGAGATGATGTATATAAGAGGAGAGGAGAGATGATGTATATAAGAGGAGAGGAGAGGAGAGATGATGTATATAAGAAGAGAGGAGAGATGATGTACATAAGAAGAGAGGAGAGATGATGTACATAAGAAGAGAGGAGAGATGATGTACATAAGAAGAGAGGAGAGATGATGTACATAAGAAGAGAGGAGAGATGATGTATATAAGAAGAGAGGAGAGATGATGTATATAAGAAGAGAGGAGAGATGATGTATATAAGAGGAGAGGAGTGATGATGTATATAAGAAGAGAGGAGTGATGATGTATATAAGAGGAGAGGAGTGGTGAAGTATATAAGAGAGGAGTGATGATGTATATAAGAGGAGAGGAGAGATGATGTATATAAGAAGAGAGGAGTGATGATGTATATAAGAGGAGAGGAGTGATGATGTATATAAGAGGAGAGGAGTGATGATGTATATAAGAGGAGAGGAGAGGAGTGATGATGTATATAAGAGGAGAGGAGTGATGATGTATATTACAAGAAGAGAGGAGAGGAGTGATGATGTATATAAGAGGAGAGGAGTGATGATGTATATAGGAGGAGAGGAGTGATGATGTATATAAGAGGAGAGGAGTGATGATGTATATAAGAGGAGAGGAGTGATGATGTATATAAGAAGAGAGGAGAGATGATGTATATAAGAGGAGAGGAGTGATGATGTATATAGGAGGAGAGGAGTGATGATGTATATAGGAGGAGAGGAGTGATGATGTATATAAGAGGAGAGGAGTGATGATGTATATAAGAAGAGAGGAGTGATGATGTATATAAGAGGAGAGGAGTGATGATGTATATAGGAGGAGAGGAGTGATGATGTATATAAGAGGAGAGGAGTGATGATGTATATAAGAGGAGAGGTGTGATGATGTATATAAGAGGAGAGGAGTGATGATGTATATAAGAGGAGAGGAGAGGTGATGATGTATATAAGAGGAGAGGAGAAGAGAGATGATGTATATAAGAAGAGAGGAGAGATGATGTATATAAGAAGAGAGGAGAGATGATGTATATAAGAAGAGAGGAGAGATGATGTATATAAGAAGAGAGGAGAGATGATGTATATAAGAAGAGAGGAGAGATGATGTATATAAGAAGAGAGGAGTGATGATGTATATAAGAGGAGAGGAGTGATGATGTATATAAGAAGAGAGGAGAGATGATGTATATAAGAAGAGAGGAGTGATGATGTATATAAGAAGAGAGGAGAGATGATGTATATAAGAAGAGAGGAGTGATGATGTATATAAGAGGAGAGGAGTGATGATGTATATAAGAAGAGAGGAGAGATGATGTATATAAGAAGAGAGGAGAGATGATGTATATAAGAAGAGAGGAGTGATGATGTATATAAGAAGAGAGGAGTGATGATGTATATAAGAGGAGAGGAGTGGTGAAGTATATAAGAGAGGAGTGATGATGTATATAAGAGGAGAGGAGAGATGATGTATATAAGAAGAGAGGAGTGATGATGTATATAAGAGGAGAGGAGTGATGATGTATATAAGAGGAGAGGAGTGATGATGTATATAAGAGGAGAGGAGAGGAGTGATGATGTATATAAGAGGAGAGGAGTGATGATGTATATTACAAGAAGAGAGGAGAGGAGTGATGATGTATATAAGAGGAGAGGAGTGATGATGTATATAGGAGGAGAGGAGTGATGATGTATATAAGAGGAGAGGAGTGATGATGTATATAAGAGGAGAGGAGTGATGATGTATATAAGAAGAGAGGAGAGATGATGTATATAAGAGGAGAGGAGTGATGATGTATATAGGAGGAGAGGAGTGATGATGTATATAGGAGGAGAGGAGTGATGATGTATATAAGAGGAGAGGAGTGATGATGTATATAAGAAGAGAGGAGTGATGATGTATATAAGAGGAGAGGAGTGATGATGTATATAGGAGGAGAGGAGTGATGATGTATATAAGAGGAGAGGAGTGATGATGTATATAAGAGGAGAGGTGTGATGATGTATATAAGAGGAGAGGAGTGATGATGTATATAAGAGGAGAGGAGAGGTGATGATGTATATAAGAGGAGAGGAGAAGAGTGATGATGTATATAAGAGGAGAGATGAGAAATTACCTTTTCTTCTGAGTGATCAGCAGGAAGTCATTGAACAGGAAGAAGTAGACTGGGATCAGCTTGTTGGGTTTGATGCCGAAGAGACTTCCCTTCTGCTGCACCTCACTGAGATCTCCCTGCTTCTCCAGGAAGCGATTGTGGGAGATGATGGGGACAGCCTGAAGAGGAGACGTCCGTGAGACAGTGACAACATGACACAACACGGCCCAAGACCAATCATATCCATTGGATGACCTCATGTCATGGACCACACCCATCAGATGACCTCATGTCATGGACCACACCCATCAGATGACCTCATGTCACTGACCACACCCATCAGATGGCCTCATGGCACTGACCACACCCATCAGATGACCTCATGACACTGACCACACTCATCAGATGACCTCAGAGCACTGACCACACCCATCAGATGACCTCATGGCACTGACCACACCCATCAGATGACCTCATGGCACTGACCACACCCATCAGATGACCTCATGGCACTGACCACACCCATCAGATGACCTCTTTCACCTTTATTTTATCAAACTCAATCTTGGAGGAAATGTAGATGAGCTCCTCGGTCTGCTTCATGCGGCCGACCTCGCGGTTACACTCCTGGATGATCTGCGGGATCAGGACACACGTGTGACACGTCTGGTGACAGGAATGATAGTCAGGTGTCACATGAGGCGGCCATTACCTTGGATACAGCATCCAGAGCTTTGCTGGCGGTCTGTTCACCTTCGGACCCCTCCTCCGTCCTCTTCAGTATATTCTGTGGAGAACGTTATAAAAGGGTCATGTGACAAGTGCACCGGCAGGCAGGTGGGCAGCGGTACAGACTCCTCCCCCTCCTACCTCTATCAGCATCTTGATGCGGGTAATCCTCTGGAAGGGCAGCAGCAGAAAGGACATGAAGGGCAGACGCTGGCACTGGGGCAGCTCCTGCAGGCGGCACAGCACCGCATGGAACTGTGGGTTCTTCTCTCTGAGATGGGGACAAAAACCAGGAGGATGAGGTCAATGAGGGAGGAGCGAAGAGCGCCCCCCCTCCACTGTACACACCGCGGCAGAGGCGCCCCCCCCTCCACTGTACACCCCGGGAGAGGGCCCCCCCTCCACTGTACACCCCGGCAGAGGGCCCCTCCCCCCCCTCCACTGTACACACCCCGGCAGAGTTGGCAGAGGCCCCCCCCCCCTCCTTCCACTGTACGCCCCGGCAGAGACGCTCCCCCCCCTCCACTGTACACACCCCGGCAGAGGGCCCCCCCCCCTCCACTGTACACACCCCGGCAGAGGGCCCCCCCCTCCACTGTACACCCCGGGAGAGGGCCCCCCCTCCACTGTACACCCCGGCAGAGGGCCCCTCCCCCCCCTCCACTGTACACACCCCGGCAGAGTTGGCAGAGGCCCCCCCCCCCTCCTTCCACTGTACGCCCCGGCAGAGACGCTCCCCCCCCTCCACTGTACACACCCCGGCAGAGGGCCCCCCCCCCTCCACTGTACACACCCCGGCAGAGGGCCCCCCCTCCACTGTACACACAGACAGGGTGCCCCCCTCTTGTAGCTATGGAGGTGTATTCTATCTTACAGGTGACCTTATATACATGTGCGTGCTGTGTGCGCGGTGTGGGCCCGCAGGGTGGGCTGCCTCCTGTGAGGGGTGGGGGTTCTTACATCAGCTCACTGTAAGTCTTCTCCTGGTACACCTGATTACGGACATAATCTATATACACAGAGAAGTGATGAATGGCGTGGTGATAGATGATGTCACACACATCCGATATCATCACATCTTCATCCACACGTGCCTCCAGCTCCATCAGGAACCTGTAGAGATAATAAGGTTACAGTCAATATATATTACAATCAAAAAATAAAGTAGAAATCCCGGCAACTCACCACTTGATCATCATATAGTATTAATTTGTTTCAGTTCCATAAACCAAGTGTGAACAGTGTTACAGCAGAACGCGTTTCGGCAATGTGCCTTTATCAACTGCACATTGCCGAAACGCGTTCTGCTGTTACACTGTTCACACTTGGTTTATGGAACCGAAATAAATTAATACTATATGATTATCAAGTGGTGAGTTGCCGGGATTTCTACTTTATTTTTGATTCTGCTGGGACTACGCTCCTTTCCTCGTGCACCACCCATCTACCACGGAGTGCCGCTCTGATTTTTTGAATATATATTACAATGGCGCCTCCCCCAGGGAAACCCTAAAGACATATGGAGACATATAGACCATTCACACTGCACCGGGAACACAGGCCAGGCATGATGGGAATTGTAGTCCTGCCACAGATGGCGGACCCCAGGTTCCCCCTTCCAGCATGTCATATATCACATATAGTACAGGGCGGTCACTATGTGTAATAACATTAGGTCACGTATTACCTATCATATATACTACAGAGCAGTCACATATATATACTACAGAGCAGTCACATATATATACTACAGAGCAGTCACATATACATACTACAGAGCATTCACATATTACCTATCATATATACTACAGAGCAGTCACACACACACACACACACACATTATATATATATATACACACACTACCGTTCAAAAGTTCTGGGTCACCCAAACAATTTAGTGTTTTCCATGTAGTCCCACTTCTTCTCCACAATACGTTGTGAAATGAATAGAAAATAGAGACAAGACATTGACAAGGTTAGAAATAATGATTTGTATGTGAAATAACATTGTTCTTACATCACACTTTGCTTCCGTCCCAGAATCCTCCTTTTGCAGCAATTCCAGCATTGCACACCTTTGGCATTCTAGCTATTAATCTGTTGGGGTAAGCTGGAGAAATTGCCCCCCACGCTTCTAGAAGCAGCTCCCACAAGTTGGATTGGTTGGATGGGCACTTCTGGCGTACCATACGGTCCAGCTGCTCCCACAATGGGGTGGTGATCTGGTGACTGCGCTGGCCAATCCATTACCTATGATAGAATACCAGCTGCCGCTTCTGCTGGAAATAGTTCTTGCACAATTTGGAGGTGTTTAGGGTCATTGTCCTGTTGTAGGATGAAATTGGCTCCAACCAAGCGCTGCCCACTGGGTATGGCATGGCGGTGCAGAGTGATAGCCTTCCTTATTCACAATCCCTTTTACCCTGTACAAATCTCCCACCTTACCAGCACCAACCCCAGACCATCACATGACCTCCACCATGTATAACAGATGGCGTCAGGCATTCTTCCAGCATCTTCTCATTTCTTCTGCGTCTCACAAACGTTCTTCTTTGTGATCCAAACACCTCAAACTTGGATTCATCCGTCCACAACACTTTTTTCCAGTCTTCCTCTGTCCAATCTCTGTGTTCTTTTGCCCATCTTAATCTTTTTCTTTTATTGGCCAGTCTCAGATATGGCTTTTTCTTTGCCACTCTGCCCTGAAGCCCAAAATCCGGCAGCCGCCTCTTCCCTGTAGATGGTGACGCTGGTGTTTTGCGGGTACTATGTAATGAAGATGCCAGTTGGGGACCTGTGAGGCGTCTGTTTCTCAAACTAGAGACTCTTACGTGCTTATCTTCTTGCTTAGTTGTGTAACGCGGCCTCCCGCTTCTTTTTCTACTCTGGTTAGAGCCTGTTTGTGCTGTCCTCTGAAGGGAGTAGTACACACCGTTGTAGGAAATCTTCAATTTCTTAGCAATTTCTGGCATGGAATAGCCTTCATTTCTAAGAACAAGAATAGACTGTCGAGTTTCAGATGAAAGTTCTCTTTTTTCTGGCCATTTTGAGCGTTTAATTGACCCCACAAATGTGATGCTCCAGAAACACAATCTGCTCAAAGGAAGGTCAGTTTTGTAGCTTCTGTAACGAGCTAGACTGTTTTCAGATGTGTGAACATGATTGCACAAGGGTTTTCTAATCATCAATTAGCCTTCTGAGCCAATGAGCAAACACATTGTACCATTAGAACACTGGAGTGATAGTTGCTGGAAATGGGCCTCTATACACCTATGTAGATATTGCACCAAAAACCAGACATTTGCAGCTAGAATAGTCAGTTACCACATTAGCAATGTATAGAGTGGATTTGTTTAAAGTTAGGACTAGTTTAAAGTTATCTTCATTGAAAAGTACAGTGCTTTTCCTTCAAAAATAAGGACATTTCAATGCGACTTCAAACTTTTGAACGGTAGTGTGTATAAATATAGCGCAGTGTCCTACTACATATCATATGTCATGTGACATGCGATGGTGACCACTCGGCGCCCCATTACATGTCATCTCATATGACAGTCGGCGGTCTCTCACCTCTCGCTCACTTCTTTCACCTTCAGGATGTTGGAGAACAGGATTTTCTTCTCTCTGATCACCAGCGATTCCTGGAGGTCTCGGCACCCCAGAAAGTGTTCTGTCAGAACGTTCAGAGAGCGGAGGTACGAGGCCTCAGAGGTCAGAACCTCAAACATGCTCTGAGGACAGAAAAACAACATGGCCGACTGAGCATGTGTACACTAGAAATCCTCACCCGCACACAGACATCCCTGAACCTGAGGAGAAGACAGGTCAGACATGTTGGCTCCTACCTCCTGCATCTTTTTCTCGTCATTGCTCATACTCTCCAGGATGCCGCTGTCTATCACAGACGGTAACTCCTGCCACAGGGTGTTGTGGGGGGCTGCTGATCGCCGGCCTTGTTTGGGGGATCCCCCGGCAGACAGCGGACTCTCCTGTGAGGAGTCATAGCTGGTGAAGCTGCTGTTACGGGCCACTGTCTGCCTCCGGATCTCCTTGTTGATGACGCTCTGGCGGTAGGTCTGGTAGAGCGGCTCTGCACACAAGATACACGGACATAGGATCACATGTCTGTAAACATCTATATACAGAGACCACCACACATGTGACCAGTACTCACCATCCCGCAGGTGCGACTCCCAGTCTATAGACTTGGGGCTCTTCACAGTCGGTGTCCTAAAGGGAATCAATGAGAAATTAATTATATAGATGATATATGATGTATGACGTATATTACGTTTCATGGCTGCAACTGGACCATGAGAACACAGGGCGGGGGTCAGGACTAACCTGGACACCGAGCTATCAGGGACACAGTCCAAGGAGTCTGAAATAAAGAATGGTCACATATTGTCAGAAAAATACAAATATAATACTGCCCTGTATATGGTATAAAATACTGCTCCTATATACAAGAATATAACTACTATAAAATATGACATGGAGAGAAAGGAGCTGTTGTATATCACACCTATGGCTGACACTAATGCCTCTCGGCTACATTTAAAAACCAACGCCAGGATGTTGGTATATAATTTGATCAAACTTCCCGTGGTAATCTGAGGCTGTTTCAGTGTGCAGAAAAACTTTATGTGATGGGGAGCGCTGCGGTCTTAAAAGCTGAGTGCTCTCAGCAACGTAATAGCATCACAGTGGTGCTCAGCGTAAATGAGAAAACAGTTCATTTAATCAGCAGTTCATTTAATCGGTAGTCAGTTTATAGTCTCGTCTTCTGACGTCACCGATCAGGGGGTGTGTATAATACACGTCATTCAAAACAAAACACCACGTGAACAAGTGCTACGGTTAAAAAAATGTAAACAAGACATGGGAATCTCCAGAACAAATGGAATAATTTATGCACATAATTTAACAAATTATTCCATTTGTTCTGGAGATTCCCATGTCTTGTTTACATGTTTTTAACCGTAGCACTTGTTCACGTGGTGTTTTGTTTTGAATGACGTGTATTATACACACCCCCTGATCGGTGACGTCAGAAGACGAGACTATAAACTGACTACCGATTCAAACCCCCGGAGGCCAGATGAAGCGGGAAAGTTAACCCGCGAAACGGCTGTTGCCACGGTGCACAGCACCCCTTGGACCCGTCTCCCCCTGCCCTGAAGTTACCTGCTTGATGACATCGTATCAATAAATCACTATTTGTGCATCTATCCGGTGAGTGCCGCTGGCTTGTCCTTTCTCAATGGCTTGTGCTTATATAACTACTATATTACTGCTCCTATACAGGGATATAGCTACTATAATACTGCTCCTATATACAGGAATATAACTACTATAATACTGCTCCTATATACAGGAATATAACTACTATAATACTGCTCCTATATACAGGAATATAACTACTATAATACTGCTCCTATATACAGGAATATAACTACTATAATACTGCCCCCTATATACAGGAATATAACTACTATAATACTGCCCCCTATATACAGGAATATAACTAATATAATACTGCTCCTATATACAGGGATATACTACTATAATACTACTCCCTATATACAGGAATATACTACTATACTACTGCCCCTATATACAGGAATATAACTACTATAATACTGCTCCTATATACAGGAATATAACTACTATAATACTGCTCCATATGTAGAAGAATATCCTTGTTACCTCCCCGTCCTGTGGTTACTGTGTTGGGGGTATACAGCACATATGACGGTATATACTGTAGTTATATTTCGCCACTCACCATTCCCATCCTCCACGGATGTCCCAGACTCTTTCCCCTTGTATACGGCCTCTATAGGGAGACTATTGGAGGCCATCTTCTTCTCCTTGTCGGTCACCTCCTCGTTGTTCCCTAGTGAATACCTTTTCAGGGAGCCCTTCCTCAGGAATGGGGGTGGGGCAGGGGGCGGGGGCGGGGCAGCTCCTCGGGGGGGCTTGCTGGGCACTTTAGGAGGTAGTGTTGGTGGAGGAGGTGGTGGAGGCTCTTGGGCTTGAAATGCAGTGGGTCCTCTGTTCTTGCGGACAGGTTTCCTAATCTTGAAGCGGGTCTCCCCACCTCTCAGAGTCAGAGGGTCAGGACTCTCGTTGGGCTGTGAGGGGTCTCTGGAGTCATCGGAGCCCCCGGCCATAGACAAGACGTCATCGGAGAAGGAGATGCTCTTGGCTTTGGAGGTTTTGGGCTCCTCAGGTTGCAGAGGGTCATGGGCAGGACCATTGGGTACAATGGGGGTGTCTGAGAGGTCTCTGTGGGCGGAGGGCCCATGTCGGGGGATCTGGGGGGGCCCCTCACCGCTGGGCTCACCCTCAGCTGTAGATCTGTAAGACGTCAGGACGACGCTGTTCCTCTCACTCCTGACGCCATCGGCATAGTCCTGCCGGGAGCGCTCGGCGTGTTTCAGCGACCGCCGCCTCACTGGGTAACAGCTGCCGACGTTCATCCTGTCTGGGAGGAGCCAGGAGCCCCACCGGCCACCGTCCTCATCCTCATCGTCATTCACCGACAGGACTCTCTGGAAGACCCCGCTGTCATCAGAGGAGTCAGACGCCTCGTTCCCGGGAAGGCAAGGGGAGACCACCGAGGACTCTGGGAGCCACACCAGCACCATGCCGGCTCTCTGCTGGTGGCAGGCACAGCAGCAGCGGGAGGGGCAGGCCGCCCGCGGCACAACGGACGCCATCCGCGACCACCGATCCTCCACCTCCTGGGAGAGCTTAGGAGGGAGAGCTGGAAGACAGGACAGAACCATTACAACTCCAACACTGCAGAGCATTACTCCCACCAGGCTGAGCCCCCCCATCTCGGTACACTGCAGAGCATTACTCCCACCAGGCTGAGCCCCCTCATCTTGGTACACTGCAGAGCATTACTCCCACCAGGCTGAGCCCCCCATCTCGGTAAACTGCAGAGCATTTCTCCCACCAGGATGAGCCCCCCCCCCCCATCTCGGTACACTGCAGAGCATTACTCGCACCAGGCTTAGCCCCCCCCCCCTCATCTCCATACACTGCAGAGCATTACTCCCACCAGGCTGAGCCCCGTACACTGCAGAGCATTACTCCCACCAAACTGTGCCCCTACAACTCCGTACACTGCAGAGCATTACTCCCTATCACACAAGGATGTGTGTGTCTGAGAAAATGCATGAAGCGTAACAAAAGTGACAGACAATGGGCGCTGCGCTTTATAAGATCACATGACCATCATTATACAGCGCCATAAAGCGTTATACACACCCAGCCCTCACATGCCTCCTACTGAGGGAACAACATGGAAGCCACCAGATTGTCACAATGTACTGGGAGCTATACAGGGGCGGGCACTATGCTGGGTAATACAGGGGCGGGCACTATGCTATGCTGGGTAATACAGGGGCGGGCGCTATGCTGGGTAATACAGGGGCGGGCACTATGCTGGGTAATACAGGGGCGGGCACTATGCTATGCTGGGTAATACAGGGGCGGGCGCTATGCTGGGTAATACAGGGGCGGGCGCTATGCTGGGTAATACAGGGGCGGGCACTATGCTGGGTAATACAGGGGCGGGCACTATGCTGGGTAATACAGGGGCGGGCACTATGCTGGGTAATACAGGGGCGGGCACTATGCTGGGTAATACAGGGGCGGGCACTATGCTGGGTAATACAGGGGCGGGCACTATGCTGGGTAATACAGGGGCGGGCACTATGCTGGGTAATACAGGGGCGGGCGATATGCTGGGTAATACAGGGGCGGGCACTATGCTGGGTAATACAGGGGCGAGCACTATGCTGGGTAATACAGGGGTGGGCACTATGCTGGGTAATACAGGGGCGGGCACTATGCTGCGTAATACAGGGGCGGGCACTATGCTGGGTAATACAGGGGCGGGCACTATGCTGGGTAATACAGGGGCGGGCACTATGCTGGGTAATACAGGGGCGGGCACGATGCTGGGTAATACAGGGGCGGGCACTATGCTAGGTAATACAGGGGCGGGCACTATGCTGGGTAATACAGGGGCGGGCTCTATACAGGGTAATACAGGGGCGGGCACTATGCTAGGTAATACAGGGGCGGGCACTATGCTGGGTAATACAGGGGCGGGCGCTATACAGGGTAACACAGGGGCCGGCGCTATGCGGGGTAACACAGGGGCGGGCGCTATGCTGGGTAATACAGGGGCGGGCACTATGCTGGGTAATACAGGGGCGGGCACTATGCTGGGTAATACAGGGGCGGGCGCTATGCTGGGTAATACAGGGGCGGGCGCTATGCTGGGTAACAGGGTAATACAGGGGCGCTATACAGGGTAATACAGGGGCGGGCACTATGCTGGGTAATACAGGGGCGGGCACTATGCTGGGTAATACAGGGGCGGGCGCTATACAGGGTAACACAGGGGCCGGCGCTATGCGGGGTAACACAGGGGCGGGCGCTATGCTGGGTAATACAGGGGCGGGCACTATACAGGGCAATACAGGGGCGCTATGCTGGGTAAAACAGGGGCAGGCAATATACAGGGTACTACAGGGGCGGGCACAATGATGGGTAACAGGGGCGGACGCTATACAGGGTAATACAGGGGCGGGCGCTATACAGGGTAATACAGGGGCAGGCACTATGCTGGGTAATACAGGGGCGGGCACTATGCTGAGTAATACAGGGGCGGGCACTATGCTGGGTAATACAGGGGCGCGCACTATGCTGGGTAACACAGGGTAATACAGGGGCGCTATACAGGGTAATACAGGGGCGCTATGCTGGGTAATACAGGGGCGGGAGCTATGCTGGGTAATACAGGGGCGGGCACTATGCTGGGTAATACAGGGGCGGGCACTATGCTGGGTAATACAGGGGCGGGCGCTATGCTGGGTAATACAGGGGCGGGCACTATGCTGGGTAATACAGGGGCGGGCACTATGCTGGGTAATACAGGGGCGGGCGCTATGCTGGGTAATACAGGGGCGGGCGCTATGCTGGGTAATACAGGGGCGGGCGCTATGCTGGGTAATACAGGGGCGGGCGCTATGCTGGGTAATACAGGGGCGGGCGCTATGCTGGGTAATACAGGGGCGCTATACAGGGTAATACAGGGGCGGGCACTATGCTGGGTAATGCAGGGGCGGGCACTATGCTGGGTAATACAGGGGCGCTATGCTGGGTAATACAGGGGCGGGCACTATACAGGGTAATAAAGGGGCACTATGCTGGGTAATACAGGGGCGGGCACTATGCTGGGTAATACAGGGGTGGGCGCTATGCTGGGTAATACAGGGGCGGGCGATATGCTGGGTAATACAGGGGCGAGTACTATGCTGGGTACAACAGGGGCGGGCACTATGCTGGGTAATACAGGGGCGGGCACTATGCTGGGTAATACAGGGGCAGGCACTATGCTGGGTAATACAGGGGCGGGCACTATGCTGGGTAATACAGGGGCGGGCACTATGCTGGGTAATACAGGGGCGGGCACTATGCTGGGTAATACAGGGGCGGGCACTATGCTGGGTAATACAGGGGCGGGCGCTATGCTGGGTAATACAGGGGCGCTATACAGGGTAATACAGGGGCGGGCACTATGCTGGGTAATACAGGGTCGCTATCCTGGGTAATACAGGGGCGGGCACTATGCTGGGTAACAGTGGCGGGCACTATACAGGGCAATACAGGGGCGCTATGCTGGGTAATACAGGGGCGGGTGCTATGCTGGGTAATACAGGGGCGCTATACAGGGTAATACAGGGGCGGGCGCTATGCTGGGTAATACAGGGGTGGGCACTATGCTGGGTAATACAGGGGCGGGCACTATGCTGGGTAATACAGGGGCGCTATACAGGGTAATACAGGGGCGGGCACTATGCTGGGTAATACAGGGGCGGGCGATATGCTGGGTAATACAGGGGTGGGCACTATGCTGGGTAATACAGGGGCGCTATACAGGGTAATACAGGGCCGCTATACAGGGTAATACAGGGGCGGGCACTATACAGGGTAATACAGGGGCGGGCGCTATGCTGGGTAATACAGGGGTGGGCACTATGCTGGGTAATACAGGGGCGGGCACTATGCTGGGTAATACAGGGGCGGGCACTATGCTGGGTAATACAGGGGCGGGCACTATGCTGGGTAATACAGGGGCGGGCGCTATGCTGGGTAATACAGGGGCGCTATACAGGGTAATACAGGGGCGGGCACTATGCTGGGTAATACAGGGTCGCTATCCTGGGTAATACAGGGGCGGGCACTATGCTGGGTAACAGTGGCGGGCACTATACAGGGCAATACAGGGGCGCTATGCTGGGTAATACAGGGGCGGGTGCTATGCTGGGTAATACAGGGGCGCTATACAGGGTAATACAGGGGCGGGCGCTATGCTGGGTAATACAGGGGTGGGCACTATGCTGGGTAATACAGGGGCGGGCACTATGCTGGGTAATACAGGGGCGCTATACAGGGTAATACAGGGGCGCTATACAGGGTAATACAGGGGCGGGCACTATGCTGGGTA
Organism: Dendropsophus ebraccatus; assembly: GCF_027789765.1. Classification (NCBI taxonomy): domain Eukaryota; kingdom Metazoa; phylum Chordata; class Amphibia; order Anura; family Hylidae; genus Dendropsophus; species Dendropsophus ebraccatus. The sequence goes on from NC_091454.1 coordinate 228,870,824, forward strand.
ATACAGGGGCAGGCGCTATACAGGGTAATACAGGGCCGCTATACAGGGTAATACAGGGGCGGGCACTATACAGGGTAATACAGGGGCGGGCGCTATGCTGGGTAATACAGGGGCGTTATGCTGGGTAATACAGGGGTGGGCACTATGCTGGGTAATACAGGGGCCAGCACTATACAGGGTAATACAGGGGCCAGCACTATGCTGGGTAATACAGGGGCAGGCACTATGCTGGGTAATACAGGGGCGGGCACTATGCTGGGTAATACAGGGGCGGGCACTATGCTGGGTAATACAGGGGCCAGCACTATACAGGGTAATACAGGGGCGGGCACTATGCTGGGTAATACAGGGGCGGGCACTATGCTGGGTAATACAGGGGCGGACGATATGCTGGGTAATACAGGGGCGGACGATATGCTGGGTAATACAGGGGCGGACGATATGCTGGGTAATACAGGGGCACTATGCTGGGTAATACAGGGGTGGGTACTATGCTGGGTAATACAGGGGCGGGCGCTATGCTGGGTAATACAGGGGCGGGCGCTATGCTGGGTAATACAGGGGCGGGCGCTATGCTGGGTAATACAGGGGCGGGCGCTATGCTGGGTAATACAGGGGCGCTATACAGGGTAATACAGGGGCGCGCACTATGCTGGGTAACACAGGGTAATACAGGGGCGCTATACAGGGTAATACAGGGGCACTATGCTGGGTAATACAGGGGCGGGCACTATGCTGGGTAATACAGGGGCGGGCACTATGCTGGGTAATACAGGGGCAAGCACTATACAGGGTAATACAGGGGCGGGCACTATGCTGGGTAATACAGGGGCGGGCACTATGCTGGGTAATACAGGGGCAAGCACTATACAGGGTAATACAGGGGTGGGCACTATGCTGGGTAAAACAGGGGCGCTATACAGGTTAATACAGGGGTGGGCACTATGCTGGGTAATACAGGGGCGGGCACTATGCTGGGTAATACAGGGGCGCTATACAGGGTAATACAGGGGCGGGCACTATGCTGGGTAATACAGGGGCGGGCGCTATGCTGGGTAATACAGGGGCGGGCGCTATGCTGGTAATACAGGGGCGGGCACTATGCTGGGTAATACAGGGGCGGGCGCTATGCTGGGTAATACAGGGGCAAGCACTATACAGGGTAATACAGGGGCGGGCACTATACAGGGTAATACAGGGGCGGGCACTATGCTGGGTAATACAGGGGCGGGCGCTATACAGGGTAATACAGGGACGGGCACTATACAGAATAATACATGGACGCTATACAGGGTAATACAGGGACGAGCGCTATACAGGGTAATACAGGGACGAGCGCTATACAGGGTAATACAGGGACGGGCACTATACAGAATAATACATGGACGCTATACAGGGTAATACAGGGACGAGCGCTATACAGGGTAATACAGGGACGAGCGCTATACAGGGTAATACAGGTATATACAGGGGTGTTAACCCAATAACATCACATCCACCCCCTCAACACCAACACCTGGGAGTGACAGGTCACATGATCAGTATATACCTGCAGACATCACTATACATCACACAGGTAGTGGCCATCACATGATCAGTATAGACCTGCAGACATGTCAGCTATACGTCACAACCTATGCAGGCAATACACCAGGAGGAGGAGCTGCCATTACATCTCTACATCACTAGGTGGCAGCACTTCCCTGCTGGAAATCAAAGAAGGTTTGGGTTGTTTGTTTGTTTTTTTAATGAAGCTGTCTTTAAGTGGTCTATAGGTGCCGCGGCGGGGGGGCTACACCTCACTATGTATATAGCAGAGTGCAGACAGCCGTCTATAGGTGCCGCGGCGGGGGGGCTACACCTCACTATGTATATAGCAGAGTGCAGACAGCCGTCTATAGGTGCCGGGGGGCTACACCTCACTATGTATATAGCAGAGTGCAGACAGCAGTCTATAGGTGCCGGGGGGCTACACCTCACTATGTATATAGCAGAGTGCAGACAGCCGTCTATAGGTGCCGCGGCGGGGGGGCTACACCTCACTATGTATATAGCAGAGTGCAGACAGCCGTCTATAGGTGCCGGGGGGCTACACCTCACTATGTATATAGCAGAGTGCAGACAGTCGTCTATAGGTGCCGGGGGGCTACACCTCACTATGTATATAGCAGAGTGCAGACAGCCGTTTATAGGTGCCGGGGGCTACACCTCACTATGTATATAGCAGAGTGCAGACAGCAGTCTATAGGTGCCGGGGGGCTACACCTCACTATGTATATAGCAGAGTGCAGACAGCCGTCTATAGGTGCCGCGGCGGGGGGGCTACACCTCACTATGTATATAGCAGAGTGCAGACAGCCGTCTATAGGTGCCGGGGGGCTACACCTCACTATGTATATAGCAGAGTGCAGACAGTCGTCTATAGGTGCCGGGGGGCTACACCTCACTATGTATATAGCAGAGTGCAGACAGCCGTTTATAGGTGCCGGGGGGCTACACCTCACTATGTATATAGCAGAGTGCAGACAGCCGTCTATATGTATATTTATTTATTTATTTATTGAGATATCGGTGCAAGGGGAAGAGGAATGTTGTTCTGTTGTTTTTGTCTCAGATACCACCGCAGCTCATATAACCCTCATAATACATATGGCCAAATAATCCCCCCGAACCTGTATACCCCTCCTCCACCTGCCAGGACCAGTATACCCCTCCTCCTCCACCTGCCAGGACCAGTATACCCCTCCTCCTCCACCTGCCAGGACCAGTATACCCCTCCTCCTCCACCTGCCAGGACCAGTATACCCCTCCTCCTCCACCTGCCAGGACCAGTATACCCCTCCTCCTCCACCTGCCAGGACCAGTATACCCCTCCTCCTCCACCTGCCAGGACCAGTATACCCCTCCTCCTCCACCTGCCAGGACCAGTATACCCCTCCTCCTCCACCTGCCAGGACCAGTATACCCCTCCTCCTCCACCTGCCAGGACCAGTATACCCCTTCTCCTCCACCTGACAGGATCTGTATCCTCCCCCCTCCACACACACCAGGACCTGTATACCCCCCCCACCTCCTGTGACCCCCTCTGTACCTCATCCTGGTGTGGACCCCCCACCTTACCTCCTGTGGCCCCCTCTGTAACTCATCACGCTGTGGAGCCCCCCACCTTCCCCCCTGTGGCCCCCCGTACCTCATCCCGGTGTGGACCCCCCCCCCCACCTTACCTCCTGTGGCCCCCGGCCCCCTCTGTACCTCATCCTGGTGTGGACCCCCCCACCTTACCTCCTGTGGTCCCCCGCACCTCATCCCACTGTGGTTTCGGCTTGGTCACAGGGCGCAGCGGTCACATATCAGACATTGGGGGGGGGGGGGGGGGCGTGACGCAGCAGGACTATGGGTGGGGTGGAGAGTGGAGGGGATAAGGTTACAGCTCCCATATACAAGAGAGGGGGGAGGTTAACTCTTCACAGCCTGGCCAGTCACACACATATATATATATATTTTTTTTTTACATACACACACACATTATAAATGTGTATATATATTATATATATATATATATATATATATATATATATATATATATATACACAAATTATATATTATATACACAAACACACACACATTATATATATACACACACACACACACACTCCTATAGGCAGCTGTGCTCATGACTGACAGGATAGTAACAGATGCTGGGAGGGACTGATGCCTCCTCCATAACATACATAGCTGGAATGGCTGGTCTGTGGTCCCAAGAGCTGGCACTCTATAGGGGGGGTCTATTTACCCCCCTCCTATACAGCCCAATGTGATGGATCGGGACTTAGCTTTCTGCACTGTTTGCTCTGACAGCAGAGGAAGAATTTTTGTTTATTGTCCGGCACTTTAAAGTAGAAGTCCATTAAAAAAATTTTATTAAAGTATTGTATTGCCCCCAAAAGTTATACAAATCCCCAATATACATTTATTACAGTAAATGCTTATAAAGGACTTTATCCCTGCACTTACTGCTGCATCAAGGCCTCACTTCCTGGATAACACGCTGATGTCACTTCCTGGATAACACGCTGATGTCCCTTCCTGGATAACACGAGGATGTCCCTTCCTGGATAACACGAGGATGTCCCTTCCTGGATAACACGAGGATGTCCCTTCCTGGATAACACGAGGATGTCCCTTCCTGGATAACACGAGGATGTCCCTTCCTGGATAACACGAGGATGTCCCTTCCTGGATAACACGAGGATGTCCCTTCCTGGATAACACGAGGATGTCCCTTCCTGGATAACACGAGGATGTCCCTTCCTGGATAACACGAGGATGTCCCTTCCTGGATAACACGAGGATGTCCCTTCCTGGATAACACGAGGATGTCCCTTCCTGGATAACACGAGGACGTCCCTTCCTGGATAACACGGGGACGTCCCTTCCTGGATAACACGGGGACGTCACTTCCTGGATAACACGGGGACGTCACTTCCTGGATAACACGGGGACGTCACTTCCTGGATAACACGGGGACGTCACTTCCTGGATAACACGGGGACGTCACTTCCTGGATAACACGGGGACGTCACTTCCTGGATAACACGGGGACGTCACTTCCTGGATAACACGGGGACGTCACTTCCTGGATAACACGGGGATGTCACTTCCTGGATAACACGGGGATGTCACTTCCTGGATAACATGGGGATGTCACTTCCTGGATAACATGGGGATGTCTCTTCTTGGATAACACGGGGACGTCACTTCCTGGATAACACGGGGATGTCTCTTCTTGGATAACACGGGGACGTCACTTCCTGGATAACACGGGGACGTCTCTTCTTGGATAACACGGGGACGTCACTTCCTGGATAACACGGGGATGTCTCTTCTTGGATAACACGGGGACGTCACTTCCTGGATAACACGGGGACGTCACTTCCTGGATAACACGGGGACGTCACTTCCTGGATAACACGGGGACGTCACTTCCTGGATAACACGGGGATGTCACTTCCTGGATAACACGGGGATGTCACTTCCTGGATAACATGGGGATGTCACTTCCTGGATAACATGGGGATGTCTCTTCTTGGATAACACGGTGATGTCACTTCTTGGATAACACGGTGATGTCACTTCCTGGATAACACGGGGACGTCACTTCCTGGATAACACGGGGACGTCACTTCCTGGATAACACGGGGACGTCACTTCCTGGATAACACGGGGATGTCACTTCCTGGATAACACGGGGATGTCACTTCCTGGATAACATGGGGATGTCACTTCCTGGATAACATGGGGATGTCTCTTCTTGGATAACATGGTGATGTCACTTCTTGGATAACATGGTGATGTCACTTCCTGGATAACATGGGGATGTCTCTTCTTGGATAACATGGGGATGTCACTTCTTGGATAACATGGGGATGTCACTTTCTGGATAAAGTGGTGATTTCACAACCCGACTCCCAGAGCTGTTCTGGCTGTGGCTGCTGGAGAGGATGATGGCAGAGGTACACTGAGGGACACAGGGCACTAGAGGGACACCGAGCATCGCTCTGCCATCATCATCTCCAGCAGCCACAGCCCGCACAGCTCTGGGAGTTGGGTCGTGAAATCACCATGTTATCCAGGAAGTGACATCACCACGTTATCCAGGAAGTGGCATCACCATGTTATCCGGGAAGTGGCATCACCATGTTATCCGGGAAGTGGCATCACCATGTTATCCGGGAAGTGGCATCACCATGTTATCCGGGAAGTGGCATCACCATGTTATCCGGGAAGTGGCATCACCATGTTATCCGGGAAGTGGCATCACCATGTTATCCGGGAAGTGGCATCACCATGTTATCCGGGAAGTGGCATCACCATGTTATCCGGGAAGTGGCATCACCGTGTTATCCGGGAAGTGGCATCACCGTGTTATCCAGGAAGTGACATCAGCGTGTTATCCGGGAAGTGACATCACCATGTTATCCAGGAAGTGACATCAGCGTGTTATCCGGGAAGTGACATCACCATGTTATCCAGGAAGTGATGCAGTAGTAAGTGCAGGGGAAAAAGCCCTTTATAAGCATTTCCCGTAATAAGTGTAGATTGGGGATTTGTATAAATGTTGGGGGCAATACAATATTTTAATAAAAAATTTCGACAGACTTCTGCTTTAAGAGACTATTGGCAGCGTGTGCAACGGAGGCCGAAATCTTATCATAGACCACCGGGAGCGCCACAAATCACAGAGCTGTTACCATGGATACACTGACGGCTTCGGGCAGTTACCATGGATAAGCTGGCAGTAACCATGGATACACTGACAGCTCCAGGCTGTAACCATAGAAATGCTAAAAGCCCCGGCCAGTTGCCATGGATACACTGACAGCTCTGAGCTGTCACCATGGATAAACTGACAGCTCTGGGCAGTTACCATGTATACACCGTCAGTTCCAGGCTGTTACCATGGAAACACTGAAAGCTCCGGGCAGTTACCATGGATACACTGGCAGCTCCGGGCTGTCACCATGGATACGCTGGCAGCTCCGGGCTGTCACCATGGATACGCCGGCAGCTCTGGGCAGTTACCATGGATACGCGAGCAGCTCCAGGCTGTCACCATGCAGCGGGCCCCTAGTGTCCAATCTAGGATACAGCCACATCAGATTTATGTAAACTTTCTCTTTCATTTCCTCCTGGGCTTTTCCTGTCAGGCTCCGCTCCATTCCTGACAGCAGGCGGCCATGACGGGACAGGACAGTTGTTTACTCACTGTCATACCGCACACACCATGTGCCCAGAAACCGGTTCTACCGCCCAGAACGTGCACAGCCCTGTCACATATCCTGCTCCGCCACATTCTGGGCTCCAAACACAGCACGCAGGGGCCACAGGGGGATCAGGGCTACGGCTGACGCCAGGACCATGCAGGGGCCACAGGGGGATCAGGGCTACGGCTGATGCCAGGGGCCACAGGGGGATCAGGGCTACGGCTGACGCCAGGACCATGCAGGGGCCACAGGGGGATCAGGGCTACGGCTGACGCCAGGGGCCACAGGGGGATCAGGGCTACGGCTGACGCCAGGGGCCACGGCTTATAGAAGGACAGATGGCTGATAACAGAGGACAATAGCTTATATTAGGCTGTATGACTGTACGATATCTTGGATGGCTGATAACAGAGGACAATAGCTCTTAATAGCCTAAAAACTGATCACAAGCTGAAATCCTGACTCCAGTAAATGGTAAAATGCTTCTTATACGCGGCCCAGCAACCACTGTGGAGGACCCCCGCCCGGCACGGACGTTCTCATCATACTGACTCCCGGTCATGTGGTCGGGTGGCATTCACCCCAACAGCTGCAGCCTCCACCGAGCCAGGAGATGTGTGACCTCCCATCATCCCCACCCCGGCCTGGTGACACCGGATCACCACCATCTGCTGCTCACAGCCGACACAACATGACACCCCAGCCCCTGTCCCCCCTCACAGCGCACGCAGGGGCCCGGGTCACCCCTCACAGCGCACGCAGGGGCCCGGGTCACCCCTCACAGCGCACGCAGGGGCCCGGGTCACCCCTCACAGCGCACGCAGGGGCCCGGGTCACCCCTCACAGTGCACGCAGGGGCCCGGGTCACCCCTCACAGCGCACGCAGGGGCCCGGGTCACCCCTCACAGTGCACGCAGGGGCCCGGGTCACCCCTCACAGCGCACGCAGGGGCCCGGGTCACCCCTCACAGCGCACGCAGGGGCCCCCCTGGCACCACCCTATCACCCCTATCACAGCAGACAGGCGCCCGTGTTACCCCCTCACAGCAGACAGGCGCCCGTGTTACCCCCTCCGTTACCACACAGTTACAAATGCTGCCCCCATGTAAATGATACCAGTGTGGGGTCAGGATGTGTGATCAGTAGGGGGCGCCTCACTCTCACACCAGCTGGTACCCTGAGGTGCCACCACGAGCGCCCAGTGAATCAGGACTCTCAGGGGCTCAGGCCTGATGGTAGTGGATAGATCGCCAGGCACCTTCTACAGAGACCTTATCAGCCGGGCACAGGTGCCATGTAGTCCTGGCATGACTGGTACTCACGGGGTGGGCAGCTCTGCTCATCGTCCTTCTCCTCCTCTGACTTGATCTCAGTGCTTGCTTCCTCCTCCTTGGTGCTTGGCGTCACCTTTTCTTCCTTTGGCAGGAGAGCTGGCGGTTTTGGAGGTATCCGCGGGTGAGGGTCCTCGCTGCTGCCTCCTCCTGGATCCTTCTGAAAGAGGCCGGCGATCCTCCTCACACATACCCCAGAGGGAGTGGGCTCAGCAGGAGGTTCTGGGGGCTCAGGTTGGCAGGCTGGGGGCACAGAGGCAGGCTGGGGGCATGGTGGAGGCTTCTGAGGAGGCTTAGGAGGCAGATGAGGCGGAGGCCGGTTTGGAGGCCTGGCTTTTATAATACGGACAGGCTTCTGGGAAAGGGGGATGGGAGGTGGCAGTGCATCGGTGGCTGACATGGCGGCAGCGTGGTCACAGGATGGCAGACAGCATCATGGAGGAATCTGAAAGAAAGAAGGAGACGATTAGAAACTCCAGAGAACAGGGTCAGGACTGTATCAGCGCCACAAAACAGGGAAGAGATACAATGAGAAGATACAGAGGTATATACCGCCTTACAGAGCGTCACACAATAATATACAGGAAAATATATATCGCCTCACAGAGGGCCACACAGTAATACATAGGAAAATATATACCGCCTCACAGAGCGTCACACAGTAATATATACCGCCTCACAGAGGGTCACACAATAATATACAGGAAAATATATACCGCCTTACAGAGCGTCACACAATAATATACAGGAAAATATATATCGCCTCACAGAGGGTCACACAATAATACATAGGAAAATATATACCGCCTCACAGAGGGTCACACAATAATATACAGGAAAATATATACCGCCTCACAGAGGGTCACACAGTAATATATACCGCCTCACAGAGGGTCACACAATAATATACAGGAAAATATATACCGCCTCACAGAGGGTCACACAATAATATACAGGAAAATATATACCGCCTCACAGAGGGTCACACAATAATATACAGGAAAATATATACCGCCTCACAGAGGGTCACACAATAATATACAGGAAAATATATACCGCCTCACAGAGGGTCACACAATAATACATAGAAAAATATATACCGCCTCACAGAGCGTCACACAGTAATATACAGGAAAATATATACCGCCTCACAGAACGCCACACAGTAATATATACCGCCTCACAGAGCGTCACACAGTAATATACAGGAAAATATATACCGCCTCACAGAGGGCCACACAGTAATATATACCGCCTCACAGAGGGCCACACAGTAATATATACCGCCTCACAGAGGGTCACACAGTAATATATACCGCCTCACAGAGGGCCACAGTAATATATACCGCCTCCCAGAGGGTCACACAGTAATATATACCGCCTCACAGAGGGCCACACAGTAATATATACCGCCTCACAGAGGGCCACACAGTAATATATACCGCCTCACAGAGGGTCACACAGTAATATATACCGCCTCCCAGAGGGTCACACAGTAATATATACCGCCTCCCAGAGGGTCACACAGTAATATATACCGCCTCACAGAGGGCCACACAGTAATATATACCGCCTCCCAGAGGGTCACACAGTAATATATACCGCCTCCCAGAGGGTCACACAGTAATATATACCGCCTCCCAGAGGGTCACACAGTAATATATACCGCCTCACAGAGGGCCACACAGTAATATATACCGCCTCACAGAGGGTCACACAGTAATATATACCGCCTCCCAGAGGGTCACACAGTAATATATACCGCCTCACAGAGGGCCACACAGTAATATATACCGCCTCCCAGAGGGTCACACAGTAATATATACCGCCTCCCAGAGGGTCACACAGTAATATATACCGCCTCCCAGAGGGTCACACAGTAATATATACCGCCTCCCAGAGGGTCACACAGTAATATATACCGCCTCACAGAGGGCCACACAGTAATATATACCGCCTCACAGAGCGTCACACAGTAATATCCAGGAAAATATATACCGCCTCACAGAGGGCCACACAGTAATATATACCGCCTCACAGAGCGTCACACAGTAATATACAGGAAAATATATACCGCCTCACAGAGGGTCACACAGTAATATATACCGCCTCACAGAGGGTCACACAGTAATATATACGACTTCACAAAGTGTTAACCAATTATGGAGTGCCCCCTGCTGGTGTGATGATAAGGGGAGGATACACTGCCCCCTGCTGGTGTGATGATAAGGGGAGGATACACTGCCCCCTGCTGGTGTGATGATAAGGGGAGGATACACTGCCCCCTGCTGGTGTGATAAGGGGAGGATACACTGCCCCCTGCTGGTGTGATAAGGGGAGGATACACTGCCCCCTGCTGGTGTGATAATAAGGGGAGGATACACTGCCCCCTGCTGGTGTGATAATAAGGGGAGGATACACTGCCCCCTGCTGGTGTGATGATTAGGGGAGGATACACTGCCCCCTGCTGGTGTGATGATGAGGGGAGGATACACTGCCCCCTGCTGGTGTGATGATGAGGGGAGGATACACCATTCCCTGCTGGTGTGATGATGTTAGAACCACTGTATAGGACATATGTTCCCTATGGCTGTCAGGAGGTGACATGTGTATGCTATGGCTGTCAGGAGGTGACATGTGTATGCTATGGCTGTCAGGAGGTGACATGTGTATGCTA